>NW_022310263.1:0-1086 GCF_002776525.5 Piliocolobus tephrosceles
GGACCTGACACTGGACCTGCCACTCAGTCTGCTGCTGGACTGCTAACAATGCTGCAGATTTTTATGGAGAGAAAAGTACAATGCGTCTCAGAGCAGCTGTCCTAGCTCTGGATGAAGCCGACAGAAAAAGGAAGCAGCAGAGACACTGGTATCATTCAGTGGGCAGAGTCAATGACCCTCTCTAAGTCCAGCAAAACTCAACCTGCATGTCTGCAACTTGAAATACTAATCATAAGCCAGACCTCCTTGCAAATACCATTGACCCGCTGTAATTCTGTGTAGTGTGTTATGTCCCATGTACAGGAAATCATTCACAAAGCCTTTAACCAGGAAGTACTAACATGACTTTTAATGCAACATAACAGCTTTGCACCCATTTAACATATATTTAACCCCAGTAGTATATTTAAATACATATTTTATAGAACATCAGGCATGTTTACCTAATGGCTTGAACTTTCACAATGTCTCTCTCCCTGAGAGGACAGCGGAGGATCCCATGCACTGTCTCCAGGAACATGCCCCTCCCAGAGAGGATTCACAAATCCAATGTGCACATGCATGCATACACAGACACATATCACACACACACACACATGCACACGCACACCTACATGAAATACATACATTCACACATGCACACACATTCACATAATCACATAATCCCAACACATAACACATGCAGCCACATACACACAACACTCAAACACACACGCACAAACATACACACAACACTCAAACACACACCCACAAGCATACGCACAACACTCAAACACAAATGCGTATACATACACATTCTGACACACCTACATATGTAAATGCTTAGACATAACATGCACAAATATACATGTATAACTATACACACACGAGCATCCATGCATGCCTACTTGCACATATGTGCAGTCGTGCCTAAACATGTAATACATGCACACCCATACATGCAACACAAATACACATGCACACATATACACATGCATGCACATGTACATTACACACAAAGGCACACATACATGCACAACACATATACATGCAATACACACTTTCATACACAGAAATGCAAACACACATACATATATACACCCCTCA
>NW_022310264.1:0-3581 GCF_002776525.5 Piliocolobus tephrosceles
TACTGTTTTCCATAGTGATTGAACTAGTTTACAATCCCACCAACAGTGTAAAAGTGTTCCTATTTCTCCACATCCTCTCCAGCACCTATTGTTTCCTGACTTTTTAATGATTGCCATTCGAACTGGTGTGAGATGGTATCTCGTTGTGGTTTTGATTTGCATTTCTCTGATGGCCAGTGATGATGAGCATTTTTTCATGTGTCTGTTGGCTGTATGAGTGTCTTCTTTTGAGAAATGTCTGTTCATATTCTTTGCCCACTGTTTGATGGGGTTGCTTGTTTTTTTCTTGTAAGGTTGTTTGAGTTCTTTGTAGGTTCTGGATATTAGCCCTTTGTCAGATAAGTAGATTGCAAAAATTTTCTCCCATTCCGTAGGTTGCCTGTTCACTCTGATGGTAGTTTCTTTGGCTTTGCAGAAGCTCTTTAGTTTCATTAGATCCCATTTGTCAATTTTGGCTTTTGCTGCCGTTGTTTTTGGTGTTTTAGACATGAAGTCCTTGCCCATGCCTATGTCCTGAATGGTACTACCTAGGTTTTCTTCTCGGGTTTTTATGGTATGAGGCCTAACATTTAAGTCTCTAATCCATCTTGAATTAATTTTTGTATAAGGAGTAAGGAAAGGATCCAGTTTCAGGTTTCTACTTATGGCTGGCCAATTTTCCCAGCACCATTCATTAAATACGGAATCCTTGCCAGCAGCGGAGCGCGGGGCGGCGCAGCCAATGCGCATGCGCGAGTGGCGAGCGGGTGCTCGCGTCACAGTGGTTCCCACGGCTGTCAGAGAAACCACGCCCTGAGGCCTGGCAAACAGGAGCCCTCCGTGGCAGTGCTTGGGTGGCGGGGCTCCAAGGCTCCAGCCTGACCTCTCCACGGGGTCGACAGGACTGTCTCCGGATGCCAGGAGTCCTGGCAAAGGGCTGACCAGGATGTTGAAAGCACAGGCAGGGCCCGGGAGAAGCAGCGCCATATCCCAGCCTCAGGCCCGCCCGGACGCTGTTCGGGTGAGTCTCCCCAGAAGTCGTGCCCCGGTAATCTCGAGGACGGGTCGGCCTGCAGGCCCGTGGGTAGCTCTCTCAACCGAGGGTCGTTCTGGGCGAGAGCCGAACCCCTAGCCTCAGCGGCTGCCTGGGGGTGTTTGTTTCTGCGCCACTGCTGTGTGACTGTCTGTGTGTGTATGTGTTTGTGTGTCTCCCATTTTCGCTTCTCTCTCTGTCTCTTACTCTCTGTGACTTTCTTCCCCTCTCTTTGTCGGTTGTGTGTGTGTGTGTGTGTGTGTGTGTGTGTCTGTCTGTCTGTCTGTCTGGAGGAAAGTACCCTGTGTGCCAAAAAGCGATTGCTTGCCTGTCGGCGTGTCTTTGGTGAGCCTCCCTCCGCCTCTGTGCCTGGGTCATGTGTCTACTTGTCAACCGTTTTCACCGCGGTTCCACTTTGGGTTTGTGAAGGCCTGGACCACGTGAGGAGATGCGTGGCTCCCGGAGCAGTTGAAGTCTCATCCCTAACCCGTGCGGCCTCTTTTCATTGATTAAGAGGAACACACTGCAGCCAGGGACAAAAGCCCCACCGGAGCTCATTGTACTGCAGGAGAGGAGGAGGCCCACGTCACAGAAGAGGCTTGTATCTTTTCAGGCCTCTTCTCTGAGAAAAGAAGCCACACCATGACACAGGCGGAAAGAGGAAGCCAGGAATGGGAGATGGCCACAATCCCAGTCACTGGAACACTGACCTCACTGGACAAGCCACCCGTTTGGCACCCCTCCCCTAAGCCCATGGCAGTGGCACGGTGCTGTACCCCACCTGGGCTTTGGCCTCTGCTGCGTCCTCCCTCTGGCTGTGTATCCCCTGTTTCTCTGAGGCTTAGATGCTTTTTGCTCTGGCTGGATGTCTTCCATAATGTTCACTTCCCAGTCCGTCACGGGGAAACTTCCTGGAGATCCCTGTCATGATTGTTTTTCTCTGCAAACCTGCTTCGGTTGGAGCCGATTTCCACCGGGAGAGGAGGAGCTTCAGGGCGCCTGCTGGGGTCTCAGGACTCCACTTCAGATCCGATTCTGGACCCCACGGGTGAGAAAGCATGGGCGGAGCACATCTATTGAGGCAGGCAGGGTCTGTCTGCAAGCCACAATCATCCCACAGGCCTCAAGAGCCCCAGGCCCTTTCTAATCAGGGCAGTCCACTGCTCTTTCAAAGGTGGGAGGCAGAGGGCTCAGGGGTCGGTGAACTTTCGGCTGACACCACTCCTTGGGGCCCATGCGATCATTCTGTGCTGCAGCCAGGCCCTGCCTGCCTCAATAGATGTGCTCAGCCCATCCATTCTCACCCGGAGGCGTCCAGAATGGGATCTGACGGGGGGTCGTGAGATGACCCCAGCAGGCGCCCTGAAGCTCCCCCTCCCCCGATGGAGATCAGCACAAGGAGGTCCTGAGGACGGGACTCCTGGGGGTTTGATACTGGGACGCTGCCCGTGGCCACCACTCCCACGCGGTCCCCTCCTGGACCCCGCATGTAGCCGCTGCCAAGGCTGCAGTAGGAGATTCCCTGGCATCCAGCGGCCACCGTTGTCTTTTTTTTTTTTTTTTAATACGATAAGTTCTGGGGTACATGTGCATAACCTGCAGGTTTGTTACATATATATACTTGTGACGTGTTGGTGTGCTGCACCCATCAACTCGTCAGCACCCATGAACTCATCATTTATATCAGGTATAACTCCCAATGCAATCCCTCCCCACTCCCCGCTCCCCATGATAGGCCCCGGTGTGTGATGTTCCCCTTCCCGAATGCAAGTGATCTCATTGTTCAGTTCCCACCTATAAGCCAGAACATGCGGTGTTTGGTTTTCTGTTCTTGTGATAGTTTGCTAAGAATGATGGTTTCCAGCTGCATCCATATCACTACAAAGGACACAAACTCATCCTTTTTTATGGCTGCATAGGTTTCCATGGTGTATATGTGCCACAATTTCTTAATCCAGTCTGTCACTGATGGACATTTGGGTTGATTTCAAGTCTTTGCTATTGTGAATAGTGCCGCAATAAACATACGTGTGCATGTGTCTTTATAGCAGCATGATTTATGATCCTTTGGGTATATACCCAGTAATGGGATGGCTGGGTCGTATGGTACATCTAGTTCTAGATCCTTGAGGAATCTCCCTACTGTTTTCCATAGTGATTGAACTAGTTTACAATCCCACCAACAGTGTAAAAGTGTTCCTATTTCTCCACATCCTCTCCAGCACCTATTGTTTCCTGACTTTTTAATGATTGCCATTCGAACTGGTGTGAGATGGTATCTCGTTGTGGTTTTGATTTGCATTTCTCTGATGGCCAGTGATGATGAGCATTTTTTCATGTGTCTGTTGGCTGTATGAGTGTCTTCTTTTGAGAAATGTCTGTTCATATTCTTTGCCCACTGTTTGATGGGGTTGCTTGTTTTTTTCTTGTAAGGTTGTTTGAGTTCTTTGTAGGTTCTGGATATTAGCCCTTTGTCAGATAAGTAGATTGCAAAAATTTTCTCCCATTCCGTAGGTTGCCTGTTCACTCTGATGGTAGTTTCTTTGGCTTTGCAGAAGCTCTTTAGTTT
>NW_022310266.1:0-3541 GCF_002776525.5 Piliocolobus tephrosceles
CACTAAAGAATAGACATCACTCTAAGTTAAAAATAACTAAAACTGTTCATAAATGATATAGGATTTCCATAAGACCTATGCTGTATGAGAAAAGTGCATATTACCTATTGAGAATAAGCAGAGAAAAACTATCCTGATTTAAAGTCACGAAGATATTCAGAAAACATCCAGAAAAATCACATTATGTTAATAAAACATCACTAAAAGCAATTAAATTCATTTTGCAGAAATGTTAAGTTGAAATTTGGAACAATTATTGGGAGAGAGATAACTGTTTTCTGTTTATCTGGGAAAAATCATTGGGACTTGTAATGAGTAGATTAGTTTGTACTATAAAAACAAAATAAACAACAGAAAAATCAGGTGTTACATACACTTCTCTTGCTTCTAAAATTTGCAAATGGCACACTCATACAGATTATAGAGACTCCATGGAGTAAAATTAAGTAAAATGTATGACTGAGTGGCACTAAACCCAGCTGTATTTCATCACTCTCTGTTGAATGGCAGAAATCCAGTTCTCTTTCAACCTTATTAAAGGAGAATATGTATGAGGTTAAGAGAATTGTAAGATGAAAATTACTCACTGTGCCAAGCTGGACCAAATCCTGCACCCCAAACTGTTTATGTGAAGGAAAAAGAGGGCTAGGAAATAATCCAGATGGATCTCTTTGTCAGTCTTTTGTTAGTCAGTCAAGAAATTAAGCACCTACTATAGGCCAGGTACTACACTAGGTATTTATTAAGAACACAAGCATGACTAAATAAAAAGCTGTGCCTTTATAGTATATATAGTTTAATAAACGGAACAATCTATACACAAAGTCTGACATGAAAGAGAAAAATTCAGATTAACAACTGCTAATTCAGTAAAGTTGCAGAATACAAAATCAACAAACAAAATCAGTAGTGCTCCTTATACACAAACAACAAGGTAACTGTAAAAGAAATCAAGAAGGCAATCTCGTTTACAATAGCTACAAGAGAAAAATTAAACAAATATAAAAAAAAACCCTACAAATAAATTTAACCAAGAAGGTGAAAGACTTCTACAAGAAAAACTGCAAAACACCAACAAAAAATTGGAAATACAAACAAATGTAAAAACATCCCATGCTCATTAATCGAAATAATTACTATTGTGAAAAATGACCATATTACCCCAAATAATCTACTGATATAATGCAATTCCTATCAACATACAAATGACATTCCATTCATAATTGGAAAAACAATGTTAAAATTTGTATGGAATCACAAAAGACCTCAAACTGCCAAAGCAATCTTGAGCAAACAGAACAAAGATGGTCACATCACACTACCAGACTTCAAAATATACTACAAAACTGTTGTAATCAGAATAGCACTGTACTCACATAAAAACAGAAACAAAGACCAATGGAACAGAATGGAGAATGCAGAAATCCATATATCTATAGCCAATAGATTTTTGACAAACGTATCAAAAAACATACATTAAGGAAAAGAAAATCTCTTCAATAAATGGTGCTAGAAAAACTGGATATCCATGTGCAGAATTATGGACTAGATTTCCCTCTTCTCACCTGATTAAAAAAAAAAAAAAATCAACCCAGGTCCAGTATGGTTGCTCATACCTTTAGTTTCAGCACTTTGGGAGGCTGAGGCAGGTGGATCACTTGAGGCCAGGAATTCAAGACCAATTTGTTCAACATAGTGAAACCCAGCCTCTACTAAAAATACAAAAAAAATTACCTGGATGTGGTGATGCATGTCTGTGATCCCAGCTACTTGGGAGGCTGAGGCATGAGAATCACTTGAACCCAGGAGGTGGAGGTTGCAGTGAGTTGAGATCATGCCACTGCACTCCAGCCTGGGAGACAGAGCTAGATTCTGTCTCAAAAAATAAATAATAAAATAAAATAAAAATCAACTCAGCATGGTTCAAAGGCCTAAATGTAAGACTCGAAGCCATAAAACTATTAGATGAAAACTTAGGGAAAATTCTTCGGGACATTGATCTGGGAAATAATTTTATGAATGGGACCTTAAAAACACAGGCAACAAAAGCAAAAGTAAATAAATGAAATTATATCAACCTGAAAAGCTGCTACACAGCAAAGGAAAAATATCAATGGAGTGAAAAGACAATCTAATGAATAAGAGAAAATATTTGCAAACTATTCATGTAGCGGGGTCATATATATATCAAGGAACTCGAACATCGAAACATCAAAAATCAAATAATCCAACTACAAAATGGACAAATGATCTGATCAGACATGTATCAGAAGAAAACATACAAGTAACCAATAAATATATGAAATAATGTTCAACATCACTAATCATTAAGGAGATGCATATAAAAACCACAATGAAGTATCATTTTACCAATTAGGATGGCTATTACTAAAGGCAAAAAATAAAAAATGCTGGTGAGGATGTTGGGAAAAGGGAACTCATACACTGTTGGTGAGAATGAAAACAAGTATAGCCACTACAGAGGTTCCTCAAAATACTACAAGTAGAATTACCTTGTGATGCAGCAATTCCACTACTGGTAATTTATCCAAAGAACAATGAATTGGTGTATCAAAGAAACATCTGCACCCCCTGTTTATTGAAGCACTATTCACAACAGCCAAGATATAGAATCGACCAATGTTTTCAACAATAGAGTACTATTCATCCATCAAAAACAATGAAATTCTATCATTTGAGGCTATGTTGCCTCGACATAGATGGAACTGGAGGACATTATGTTTAGTGAAATAAGCCAGGAACAGAAAGTTTAACACTGTATGCTCACATTCATATGTGGAATCTTTAAAAAGTTGATCTCATGAAAGAAAAAACTGTAACAGAAGACACTAGAGGCTTGGAGAGGCAGGCGGAAGAGGGAGAGATAGAGAGAAATTTGTTAAAGGATTGAAAGTTACAGCTAGAAAGAAAAAATAAATTACAGTGTTCTATAACACTATAAGATGACTGTAGTTAACAATATATGGTTTCAAATGGCTAGAAAGGTGATATCGAATATTCTGAAATCAAAGAAATGATAAAACTTTGAGATGATGGATATGCTAATCACTCTGATCTGATCACTATACATTGCATGTATCACAACATAACTATGTACCTTATAAATATGTACAATTACTATATATTCATTTAAAAAATTGAAAGAACTAAATGATGACAAGAATAATTTGGGGGAGGCACATTCTAAAGGAGAGAAATTCTTCTTTTTAGTTTTTCATTCATAATTCTTTCACACAAACAAACAAGCAAACAACAACATACAGTTATCGAGCTCCTACTATGCCCAGGCATTATTCAACAATATTAGAAAGCAATTATAAATAAAATCATCAAAGAAGCCATAGTTTAATAGAGAAAAATATGCCCAAAAGGAGAATGGAAAAAGTGAGATGTTAAAAAACCATCGTTTTCTTGTTGTTGTTGTTGTTGTGGTTGTTGTTGTTATTGTTTCCAAGTGTCAGATAATCAGAGGGTAACAAAGAAGAACAAACAAAAGACGTCAGGATAACAAACAAACAAA
>NW_022310269.1:0-1236 GCF_002776525.5 Piliocolobus tephrosceles
AATAATAAATAATAACAATAAGTAACAATGATAGTAATAAAATAATATATATTAACAATAAGTAACAATGATATTAATAAAATAATATATATAATATAGATATATTTTTTATATCATAACTTAATTTTTATTTTATTTTTAATGTTTAGCATTTTCTATTATTATGAGATAAATACTAAAATATATACATATATATGCATTGTAATATACAATTCCTTATGGTAATTTTTTATTTATTTATTTTTTTTTTTAACATGCTTATAGAAATAAAATCAAAATTTTCTTAATTTATAACATAAGGGTACGATATTGTTTTTAATATAAAATTTAGCGCTATGTATATATTAAAAATAAGTTACCAATAATACGTATAAAAATAGAATACATATACATGCTTTTTTTTTATATTTATAATATACTAATGATAAAACTAAGGTCCTATTATGTACTAAACATATGTAGTATAATATTTATAATATTTCATTCATTTGATTATTGAATATTGTAATATATTTATATATTCATGTATACATGTTATTATGCACTATGATAGAGGGTTAAGAACGTCATGTTTACGGAAATTTCTATGTGCAATCATTTAGTAATCTATTCATGTTTAAATATATTATTATTTTTCATTTTTCTTTAATTTTATTTATCCATTCCTTACTCTTTTTTTTTTTTTTTTTTTTTTTTTTTTACTTTTTTTTTTTTTTTTTTTCATTTATTATATTTATTTATATATTATATATGTAAATTTTTTTTTATTTACTACATATTTATATATATATATATATATTATTTTTTTCTTTTTTTTTTTTTTTTCATTATTAATACATTTATTAGTATATTTAACATTTATTCATTATTTTTTTTGTTTTTTATTCTCTCTTTTTTTTTTTTTTTTTTTACAAGATTTTCATAGTTTTTTTTCGCATATTTAATATGAAATGTTTTTCTTTTTTTTATTTTATTTTTTTCATCATACATTAATATATTTATTTATATATTTTCGACACTTTTTCTTTATGAGTTATATATTTTTCGACTGTTGAAATTATAAAATTATTAAAAGGTATTTACATATACATGTATATATATACATATTAATATATATACATTAATTCAAGTTACGTTTTCTTATCTAAAAAAAAAGTTAAAGAGAATTTTATTTTTTTTAATTATAATTTTTTTTATATATATTTTTATATATATTTTTATATATATTTTTATATA
>NW_022310274.1:0-1928 GCF_002776525.5 Piliocolobus tephrosceles
TCTGATCTTTGACAAAGTCAACAAAATCAAGCAATGGGAAAATGACTTCATATTCCATACATGGTGCTGGGATGACTGGCTAGCCAAATATATGCAGAAAATTCAAACTGGACCCCTTTCTTTCACTACATACAAAAATCAACTTAGAAGAGGTTAAAGACTTAAATGCAAAACTAAAAACTGTAAAACACCCTAGAGGAAAACTTAGAAAATGCTACTGTGCACATAGGACCCTGACAAATATTTCATGATGAAGTCTCTAAAAGCAATTACAACAAAAACAAAAATTGATAAATAAGACCTAATTAAAGAGCTTCTGCACAGCAAAATATATCATTAGAGTAAACAGACAACCTACAGAATGGGAAGAAAAAAATCACAAACTATGCATCAAACAAAATTCTGATATCCAGAATCTATTAGAAACAAATTAACAAACAAAACCAAACAACCCCATTAAACTATGGGCAAAAGGCCATGAACATACACCTCTCAAAGATGACATACATCTTTTATTACATATATGCAGTCAGCTAGCATGTGAAAAAGCATTCCACATCACTCATTACAGAAATGTAAATCAAAATCAAAATGAGACGCCATCTCATACCAGTCAGAGTAGATATTATTAAAAATTCAAAACATCCCAGATGCTGGCAAGGCTGTGGACAAAAAGTGTTTACACTGTTAGTAGGAGTGTAAATTAGTTCAACCATTGTGGACGACAGTGTGGCGATTCCTTATTGCTGTTATGGAGAAAGTCTCAGGGAACTGGATATAAAGGTCAAATCAGCCACAACATCCCCTTAAGCCAAAGCCTAGTTCGGAACAAGACTCTAATTTTCTTCACTTCTATAAAAGTTCAGAGGTGAGAAAGCTGAAGAAGAAACTTAGAAGCTAGCAGAGGCTGCTTCATGAGGTGTAAGGAAAAAAGTCATCTCTGTAACATTAAAGTACAAGATGATGAAGTAAGTGCTAATGTAGAGGCTTCAGCAAGTTACACAGAAGATCTAGCTAAGATCATCGATGAAAGTAGCTACACAAAGCAACAGATTTTCAATGCAGTCAAAAGAGACTTATACTTAAAAATATACCACCTAGGACTGAAAGAGAAGAATTCAATGCTTGGCTTCAAAGCTTCAAGGGATGAGCTGACTCTATAGTTAGGGACTAATGCAGTGGGTGACTTGAAATTGAAGCCAGTGTTCGTTTGCTATTCTGAAACTCCAAGGCCCTTTAATACATATGTTAAATCTACTCTGCTATGCTCTTGAAATGGAACAACAAAGCCTGAATGACAGGGAATCTGTTTATAGCATAGTTTGATTGTTTTAAGCACAATGTTGAGACCTACTGCTCAAAAAATAAGATTCCTTTCAAATAATGTATCTGGTTACCCAAGAACTCTCACGGAGGTGTGCAAAGAGATTAATGTTGATTTCATGCCTATTAACACAACATCCATTCTGGATCCAAAAGTAATTTCAATTTTCAAGTCCTCTTATTTAAGAAATTCATTTCATAAGCCTTTAGCTGCCATAGATGGTGATTTATTTAATGGATCTAGGAAAAGGAAATTGAAAACCTTCTGGAAAGAATTGACCATTGTAGGTGCCATTAAGATCATTCATGATCCATGGGAGGTCAAAAGAGCACAGTTAAAAAGACAACAAAGTATTCTGAATGCTACATAAACTTAGTTGATCAAGCAGTGGTAGGGTTGGAGAGAATTGAATCCAATGTTGATAGAAGTTCTACTGTGAGGAAATGCTATCAAACAGAATTGCGTGCTATAGAGAAATATTTCATCAAAGGGTCAATTGATGTGACAAAATTACATTTTTTCTTATTTTAAGAAATTGCCACAGCTATCTGAATCTTTAGAAACTATCACCATGATCAACACAGTCAGCAGCCACCAGTATCGA
>NW_022310275.1:0-2122 GCF_002776525.5 Piliocolobus tephrosceles
TCAGCCCAAAATCTCCTTAGACTGATAAACAACTTCAGCAAAGTCTCAGGATACAAAATCAATGTGCAAAAATCACAAGCATTCCTATACACCAACAACAGATAGAGAGCCAAATCATGAGTGCACTCCAATTCACAATTGCAACAAAGAGAATTAAATACCTAGGAATACAACTTACAAAGGATGTGAAGGATCTCTTCAAGGAGAACTACAAACCACTGTTCAAGGAAATAAGAGAGGACACAAACAAATGGAAGAACATTCCATGCTCATGGATAGGAAGAATCAATCTCCTGAAAATGGCCGTACTGCCCATAGTAATTTATAGATTCAATGCTATCCCCATCAAGCTACCATTGACGTTCTTCACAGAATTAGAAAAAACTACTGTAAAGTTCATATGGAACCAAAAAAGAGCTCGTATAGCCAAGACAATCCTAAGTAAAAAGAACAAACCTGGAGCATCACGCTACCTGACTTCAAACTATACTACAATGCTACAGTAACCAAAACAGATGTATAGACCAATGGAACCTAACAGAGGCCTCAGAAATAACACCACACATCTACAACCATCTGATCTTTGACAAATCTGACAAAAACAAGCAATGGGGAAAGGATTCTCTAATTAATAAATGGTGTTGGGAAAACTGGCTAGCCATATGCAGAAAACAAACTGGATCCCTTCCTTACACCTTATACAAAAATTAAATCATGATAGATTAAAGACTCAAGAACTAGAACCACAAAAATCCTAGAAGAAATCCTAGGCAATGCCATTCGGGATATAGGCAAGGGCAAAGACTTCATGACTAAATCACCAAAAGCAATGACAACAAAAGCTGAAATTGACAACTGGGATCTAATTAAACTAAAGAGCTTCTGCCTAGCAAAAGAAACTATCATCAGAGTGATCAGGCAGCCTACAGGATGGGAGGAAATTTCTGCAATCTGTCCATCTGTCCAAGGGCTAATATCCAGAATCTACAAATAACTTAAACAAATTTATAAGAAAAAAAAAATCAAAAGTCGGCGAAGGCTATGAACAGACACTTCTCAAAAGAAGACATTTATGGAGCCAATAAACATATGAAAAAAAGCTCATCATCACTGGCCATTAGAGAAATGCAAATCAAAATCACAATGAGATACTGCTTCATGCCAGTTAGAATGGCCATAATTAAAAAGTCAGGAAAACAACAGGTGCTGGAGAGGATGTGGAGGAAGAGGAACACTTTTACACTGGTGGTGGGACTGTCAACTAGTTCAACAACTGTGGAAGACAGTGTGGCGATTCCTCCAGGATCTAGAACCAGATATAACATTGACCCAGCAATCTCATTACTGCGTATATACTCACAGGATTATAAATCACTCTACTATAAAGACACATGCACACATATGTTTATTGCAGCACTATTCACAATAGCAAAGAGTTGGAACCAACCCAAATGTCCATGGATGGTAGACTGGATAAAGACACTGTGGCATATATGCAACATGGAATATTATGCAGCCATAAAAAAGGATGAGTTCATGTCCTTTGCAGGGACATGGAAGAAGATGGAAACCAACATTCTTCACAAACCAACACAAGAACAGAATACCAAACGCGGCATGCTGTCACTCACAAGTGGGAGTTGAACAATAAGAACACATGGGCGCAAGGAGGGGAACATCACACACCAAGGCCTGTCCGGGGGAATGGGGGCACTAGGGGAGGGATACCATTAGGAGAAATACCTAATACAGATGACGGGTTGATGGGTGCACCAAACCACCATGGCACATGTATACATTTGTAGCAACCCTGCATGTACTACACATGTACCCCAGAACTTAAAGTATAATAATAATAAAAAAAGAATATCCTTAGCACCCCAGATGGCTACTGTGTGACCTTTCCCAGGATATTGAAATAAAAAAAAAAAGGTTTAAGGACGAGGGATTCATATAGGTCAGTTTATTGAAGGAACAGTTGATGGAAAGCAAATTAACTAGTTTTGTTCCATTAGAAAATAACTCTGAAACATGTAAGTGTACGTATAGCATTGCCAGATTTTATTCCAGAGCAAATTTTATGATCACTCTACCATTTAGAAGTCAAGGATTGAAAGGACTC
>NW_022310277.1:0-1291 GCF_002776525.5 Piliocolobus tephrosceles
TTTGCAGAATCCAAGACAACACTCTTAGCAAACTCTGCCGAGAAGCAGTGGGTGGAACTCTGTGTGGTGAAATCCCATATCAGAAAGGAATCTCTCAGAAAGCTTCCCTCTAGTGATTATGCGATGATATATCCTTTTTCACAATGGGCCACAAAGGGCTCTCAAATATCACCTTGTAGATTCCAGGAAAAGAGTGTTAGCAAACTGCTACCTGAGGACAAAGATGTAACTCTGTGAGACGAATGCACATATCACAAAGAAGTTTCTCAGAAAGCTTCTTTCCCGTTTTTAACTGATGAGATTTCCTTTACCAGCGCAGGCCTCAAAGTCTTCCGGAGAAGAACTTGTCAGTTTCCCGAAAGACAGTGTTAGTGGCCGGCTCCATGAAACATAAGTGTAATTCTGTGAGATGAATTCACACATCACAGAGAAGTTACTAAGCAAGCTTCTTTCCCGTTTTCCTATGAGGACACTTGCTTTTTCACCGTAAGCTTCATTGCGCTAAGAAGAATCTCATTGCAGATTGCAAGCAAACTGTCTTAGCAAACTAATAGCTGAAGAGACACGTGTAACTCTGTGAGTTGCACTCATAAACAGCAATGCAGTTTCTCAGAATGCTTCTTGCCACTTTCTGTCTGAGGATATATCCTTTTTCACCATAGCCCACAGTGAGCTCCCAAATATCACTTTGCAGAATCCAAGACAACAGTCTTAGCAAACTCTGCCGAGAAGCAGTGTGTGGAACTCTGTGTGGTGAAGTCACACATCAGAAAGGAATCTCTCAGAAAGCTTCCCTCTAGTTATTATGGGATGATATTTCCTTTTTCACCATGGGCCCCCATGGGCTCCCATATATCACCTTGTAGATTCCAGGAATAGAGTGTTAGCAAACTGCTTCCTGAGGACAAAGATGTAACTCTGTGAGACGAATTCACAGATCACAAAGAAGTTTCTCAGAAAGCTTCTTTCCCGTTTTTCACTGATGATATTTCCTTTAGCAGCGCAGACCTCAAAGCCTTCCAGAGAAGAACTTCTCAGTTTCCCGAAAGACAGTGTTAGTGGCCTGCTCCATGAAACATAAGTGTAACTCTGTGAGATGAAGTCACACATCACAGAGAAGTTTCTACGAAAGCTTCGTTCCAGTTTTCCTCTGAGGTCTCCTGCTTTGTGAGCGTAAGCCTCATTGCGCTAAGAAGAATCTCATTGCAGATTGCAAGCAAACTGTCTTAGCAAACTGATAGCTGAGAGAAAAGTGTAACTCTGTGAGTTGCACTCACACATAGCAATGCAG
>NW_022310278.1:0-6430 GCF_002776525.5 Piliocolobus tephrosceles
GCCTGTAATCCCAGCACTTTGGGAGGCCGAGACGGGCGGATCACGAGGTCAGGAGATGGAGACCATCCTGGCTAACACGGTGAAACCCCGTCTCTACTAAAATACAAAAAATTAGCCGGGCGTGTTGGCGGGCGCCTGTAGTCCCAGCTACTCGGGAGGCTGAGGCAGGAGAATGGCGTGAACCCGGGAGGCAGAGCTTGCAGTGAGCTGAGATCAGGCCACTGCACTCCAGCCTGGGCGACAGAGCGAGACTCCGTCTCAAAAAAAAAAAAACTCTCACAACTCAATGTCTTTGCACTTTTCTGCTTTGTTGGTTTCAAGGGCTTATTAAAATTAACGCCCCTACTGGATATTGAAGAAAGAAAGCAGGACGGTTGTGCAGGCTCCGAAGAGGCAGAGCCCTCGTTCCCGAGCCACCGCTGTCTTTCTACCCACAGCAGACGGGTTAACAAATTAGTCTCCCTTACAGGGCACTGTTTATAATCATCGCGAACAAATGGATGCAATTGCTTCTTTTGAGATGTAGCAAGTTTTGGGGCCTCAGCAGAAAAAACAAACAAACAAAAAAACAAAAAAAAAAAACAGGACACTGGCACAATAGTCATAACCTCTGCGTGACACACACACAGAAGGAAAATTAAAGCCGTGGAGGCGGAGGCGTTCGGAAAGGGAAGGTGGAAGCAGGAAGGACGCCCACAGAATAGAGTGGTCAGAAACCGACCAAGTCACCAAAGGGCGCCTTAGATGGTCCAGTGGACAAAATGCCCCTCTTTCCAGGGTAAACACCCATTTGCCAAACTAAGCCAGTGACCGCAAGCAAGAGTTTGCGTTTTTTTTTAAGGCGTCGAGTAACGATGAGAAGAGCAAGAAATGAGCTTCATAACGGGACTGACAGGGCCCTAGGCTGGTGACTCAGTTGACGTGCACAACATCAAAACCCGGGTTCCTCAATGCGCTCCCTCTGCAGTTCAGGACAGCACTACAATTCACCCCATAAATCACTGCTTAAAAAAGCAGTTCTAAAAAAAGAGACGACCCATTTGAAAGCAACTGGAGGAGGACGACAGAGAGTGACTCTCAGAATCCAACTGCTTGTAGCCTCGGAACCATAACAAGAATATGAAACCAGCGGGTCCAGTGTGAGGCAGAACAGAGATGCTGTCATGCCTCTCAGGGGGCTGAGCCCGAAGCCCATGGCTCAGTCCCCACAACGCCCTAATGGTGCCTGGAGCAGCCCACAGGCCTGTGTCCTTCGTGTGGGTTCACCTTCCTAGTTTCCTGGGTACATTCAATGTATAGCCTTTATTCGCCAAGAAAAGAACATTCAAATCAAACTACTGTCATAACTGAAGGACTCTTAACACTCCAGTCCACACGTTCAAAAGCCCACAAATATCAGTGCTGCCACTGTGCAGGTAACAATGTTTTTGATGCATCATGCACGTAACCAGTAACGATGTTTTCATGTTTTCCGTAGCCATCTCATTCAGGATACTTCAATATCTGTGACGACTTGACACTTAGTTATCTGTGACTTTCAGATAGATTGAACAAGGCTACCTGGCCAAGAAGGCCTCACCCTTCTGATCCCGGGCACAGGCGCCCCTACGTGCCCCTGGGGCCTGGGGCCTGGGGCCTGCACTCTCCATCACATCCCACTCTTCAATGTAAAATGTCCTCCCGGGGCGCCCGCGTCGTGGGCCCAGGCTCGGGCCCCTCCTGGAGAGCCCTTTCCACATTGCAGGGCAGGGGAAGCCCAGAGCCCTTGCGGAGGCGCCGCTTACGTCCCGGAGTTCCCGCTTTCTGCTCCTTCCCATCCACGGAGGCTGGCGGGGAGGGCCTGGGACCCATTTTAGTTTTCAGTTTTGTCACGAGCCGGAGGGTGACAGCACATACGAGCGCAAGAAACCCTTTTTCTAAATCTTCCAGCGGAAACGCCAGGGGCTGCCGGACCGCCTCGGAGACGCCAGGCGGGAACCCAGAGCACCCCCGCCGCGTCCTGCATTGCAGCAGCTGGGACCACGCCCATACCGCGCGGGGCACGAGGCGACCGGAGGCGTGCGGGAACCCGGCCCTTTCTTTCTCTACATGCTGGGTGGTGGCGTGGGGCGCAGTTGGGGCTGCGGGCCACTTAGGAAGTGATCGCGCTGTACCCTCGCCTCGGAGGGGAAGCCCGGCCCCATCCTACAGCTCACAGGCAGAACGACCCCCGAGGGCGCTCCAGGCGACCCCCTCTGCCAGGCTCCATTTAAAACAGAAACCGGAGGGGATGAAAAGCTCACTATCTTCCGGATGGAGGTTCCTACCGCCATGTCCCTTCCTCCTCCGCCCCACCCGGCAAGGACCCCGGGGCTGCCTTGCCGGCTCACGCTGCCCCGCAGGTACCCCTGCCCTGCCGCTCCCGGGCACCATCTTCGACCCAGTTCTCCCGATCGCTTCCCCGCTCTTCTCCCCGGTTCTTCCCATCGCTTCCCCATCTTTCCCCGGGTCCTCCCATTGCTCCCCCTCTCTTCTGCCCTGTCTCCCCATCCCCTTCGCCCTCTTCTCCCTCTCTCCGTCCGTCCCTCCCTGGCCGCCTGGAGGGGGGCGCGCACCTTGAGCATCCCCGCCGCTGGTCAGCACGCCGATGGCCTTGCCGGCCCCGGAGAGGTGCTCCGGGACCTTTCGTAAGGAGCCCTTGCGGGCCCGGGAGTCGTCCGCGTACACGGCGAGGAGGCCGAGGGGAGTCGCTAGTCCGCCTGCATGGCAGGCAATGGGGACCCCGCCCGCGCGCACCGGACTCCGAACTGCTGCCCCGCCCGCGCCCCCGCCCGGCGCCAGCGCCACTGGGCAGTGACGGGCGGGGCCCGAGCGCGCGGGAGGGGCTGCGGGGGCGGGGTGGCGGGTCGGGGCAGGAGCAGGGAAAGGGGAGGGAAAGCACCGAGGCTGGTGGCGGGGGCGGTGGTGGTGCGGGTGTGGGCAGAGCACCTACGCGGGAGTGGTCGTATGTGGGGGCCGCGGTAGCGGTGGGGGAGGTCGCAGATGCGGGGATACCGCCACAGGTGGGCGGGGTCCCTGCGGGTGGGGCCGCGTTGCTGGTGCCCGAGCCTCGCGGGTGGGTTGGAGGACTCTGGTTGGGGGCTTTAGAGATGCCAGGAGCGCCACAGGTGGGGGCAAGGGCAGCGTCCGGGGGAGGGGAGACCGCAGAGGGGCGAGGTCACAACGTTTGCTGGGTGCGCCCTGGCGGGGCGGAATAGAACGCGGGGAGCATCTCCCGGGGGGGCAAGGGAGATCGTGAGTGGGTGCGAACGCCGGGGCGGGTGGAAACCCCGCACTTACTGGGAGCGCTCATGGCGGGGCGGGATGGAATTGGGGCACGGAGACCCTACCTGGACGCGGAGACGCGCGGCAGGCCCGGCTGCTCCTGCTGTTGTCGGCACCGAGCCCGGCCGCTCGCACTGCTTCTTGTTGGCCACAGGATTCCTCCGGGGACTGCGCTGGGAGCCCCGGGGGCGGCTTCCTCGATCCCCGCCCCGAAGTTTTCTTTGCAGCCTGAAGTCGGGAAGGAGGCACAGAGAGTGGATCCTTCAGGTGGTGGGAAATGCTGAGCGCGGCGGGCTTAGCTTTGACGAAACTGAGATTTCCCGGGCCCACGGGGGCTGTGGCACTCCTGGGCCACCGGCCCGGCCCTTTGGGAGAAGAAGCCTTGGGGTGGAGGAGGGTATCAGGGCGCGACCCTCAGAGACGCCTGGGCGCGCGAAAGTCAGAGTGGGGCAGGACGAGGTGCAACAGGACTGGCCTGGCGGGGAGGCGGTACGACCCTTCCTCCCCACGGACACGCGCGCTGCTGTACACCGTGCCGACCTTGGCTGACTTCACTGGCCAACTCCACGTGCTGAAATATGCACATGCAATGCAATGCGCTGTGCGGTTGTCCATCCACAGCTTAACAGCCTGGTGCCAGTTACCCTGCGAAGGGAGAGGGGGCAGCCCCGACAAAAGCACGGGCTTATGGGGCCCCGGTTTCTTCAGTGCTCACCCCACGAAGTAGGGCTGCCAAAGGGCCCCACTCGAGGGCTTACCGGAGGATGGTCCTGCGCAGTGTGTGTTTGTTGAACAGGTAAGAGACAACAAAAGAGACTAAGAAGAGGTTTGTTCTATGAACCGTTGAAAGTGAAGCCATCACAGAGGGGAGTTTCGCCAAAGCGCAATCCTGGGGAAAAGATGGAGAGGCATGGATTTTTCTTGGATGTGTGCCTCATCCTGGGACTCATCCCGCTGAGCATCAAATATTCATTGCGAAAGAGGAAAAAAAAATATGCTGCGGACAATGCTGGATGTCTGCTCTCCCCCATGGCCAGAATTAACGGGAAAATTCCTAACCCCTCGTGGTCCTCAGAATCACCTGTCCTATGAATGCCCCCACTAAACCACTGAAGTCCAGTTTCTGGGAGCACAGCCAGGGAATATGCATTTTTAATCAAACCACCTAGGTTACTCTGATGAGTGCAAAGTCAGAGGTGCTGCTCTCATGCACTGAGCCTGAGCATTATTCTATTAATTAAAAAGGAGAGGAGTATCCTGGGTGTCTTAAGGTGGCAGTTGAGTGGCCTTTGCCTTCTGGCAGGCAGAAAAGCAGACCGAGGCTCTAAGCACCTGCACCCACCGCTGGGCTCAGGATCTGTGCTGGAGAATAGAAGGGCTAATTTAATTATGCATGCCTTTTTAGAGCATATTACATGTGGAGAAGGTGGGGCACACTTAGTTTTATTTCAACCAAATACCCCTTATCTCCTTATACAATTGATATTTTTATATTGAACATTAGGGGATGGGTCATCTGTCATCAGATTGTCTATAATACACAAAACGGTAGACACAACCTAAGAGTTCAGACATGATGAGTTAAATAAATAATGGTAAAAATAGACTCTACAATAATATTTAGTGCTGTTACTGCTACGAAGATAAGTGTCTACTGACATGGAAATGTGTTCAGGACATACAAATAAGTGAAAAGGCAGGCCTAGACACAGTGCGAGCCTGTGCGTGCTAGTGTGTGTGTGTATGAGTCTGCATACATGTGTAAATGTTTCTGAGCATTTCCTTTCTTTTGTTTAGTATAGGTAATGCCATTTTTCTCTCCAATGAACAGGTATTGTTTAGGGAATAAAAATAGTTAATTAAAAACAATAAAATTTAGAGTGTCAAGACCCCCAAGGTTACGGATTTTGTTCAAAAGTTTGTCTGTATAGAAGGGCTTGGGTGAGGATGGTCACTGACGGTCCTCACACATCTGTTCTTATGAGTTTGGCCCATTGCTCAGTCAGTCAGGGAATTAACATATATTAATATATACCTGTACATAAGATGGAAAAGAATAGCTATGACTCTTTTTTTTGTTTTTTTTTTGACAAGTCATGTATTTTAATGGTGCTAAAACTAGAGGTTTGCTTTTTTTTTTTTTTTTTTAATATTTGGCCTTAGCAATGAATCCTCTAATTCAACAGGAAGATATTCTCATGTGCGTCCGTGTGAAGAGAACACCAAAGAGGCTTTGTGTGAGCAACACGGCTGTTTATTAATGTAGAACCCTAAGTTTACCACTACTTGATGAGACCAAGGCACGAGGATCACTTGAGGCCAGCAGTTTGAAACCAGCCTGGGCAACATAGCAAGACCCTGTCTCTACAAAAAATTTAAAACTTGACCAGGTGTGATGGCATGCACCTATAGTCCCAGCTACTGGAGAGGCTGAGGCAGGAAAATCATTTGAGCTCAGGAGTTCAAGGCTGCCGTGAGCTCTGATCGCCCTATTGCGCTCCAGCCTGGGCAATGAAGCAAGACCCTGTCTCTAAAAATAAATAAATAAACAATAAAATAAATAAAAACACTACTTTATTTTCTTTATCTATTTCTTACTTCCTTGAGAGAAGGGAGTAATTTTACCTTTTTTTGACCTTTCGTATTTATTTACATGCTCCATAAATTATTTTTCTTGTAATTATTTTGTAGATTTACTCTAAGATAGGTTCCAGAAAACAAACAAATCTTACTCTACATCTCTTCTTTGCTTTTCCCTATCCTCATTCCTTTTGCTGCTGGATCCTCAAAGGCCTCATTCACCTTTTCACAACATTCTCCTTTACAGATACTCTCTGCCTCTGTTTTGGCCGACTTGCGTGGCCGGCGAATATCTGCTGCTAGTTTCACATGAATACATTCTCTTACAACCTTCTTGTTCTAACACATATGACTCCTTTCCAAATCACAGATACCTTATTATCCTAAAAGAACTGGAGCCCAAGAATCCACTGAAGTCATAATTTGAATGGGGGTTTAGACATTTTTTAATTGCCTCCAAACAGGTGAGTTTGGTTTATTTTTTTCAAGTGTAGATGAACTCAGAAAGAAGAGCTTAAGCCTGCCCTGCTTAAGAGCACTTTTATAT
>NW_022310282.1:0-14730 GCF_002776525.5 Piliocolobus tephrosceles
GCCAACCTTTTTTGTATTTTTAGTAGAGACGGGGTCTCACCATGTTGGCCAGGATGGTCTTGATGTCTTGACCTCGTTATCTGCCCACCTCAGCCTCCCAAAGTGCTGGGACTACAGGCGTGAGCCACTGTGCCTGGCCTCATTCTTTCATTACTACTACTACCATAGCCAGTTGCTGGTTACCTGGGCTGTCAGTCAGGAAACCTAGCCCTCATGAGAGTGGGATGAAAATAATAGCATTTATTGAGTCCTTGCTGTGTGTGTGCCAGGGGCTTCACACACATGACCTCATTTAATCATCCTGGCAGCATTATGAAATGGGTTATCAATCCCATTTATAGGAAGAGGAAACAGACTTAGAAGGCTTAAGCAGGCCAGGCATGGTGGCTCATGCCTGTAATCCCAGCACTTTGGGAGGCCAAGGCAGGAGGATAACTTGAGCCCAGGAGTTCAAGACCAGTCTGGCAACAAACCAAGAGCCTGTCTCTACAAAAAAACAAAAAAATTAGCAGCTGGGCACCGTGGCTCATGCCTGTAATCCCAGGACTTTGGGAGGCCGAGGTGAGCGGATCACTTGAGGTCAGGAGTTCGAGACCAGCCTGGCCAACATGGTGAAACCCCATCTCTAATAAAAATACAAAAATTAGTGAGGTCTGGTGGCACACGCCTGTAGTCCCTGCTATTCCCAAGGCTGAGGCAGGAGAATGACTTGAACCCAGGAGGCAGAGGTTGCAGTGAGCTGAGATCACACCATTGCACACCAGCCTGGGCGACAGTGTGAGACTCCGTCTCAAAAAAGAAAAGAAAAGAAAAAATTAGCTGGGCACGGTAACTCATGCCTGTGGTCCCAGCTACACAGGAGACTGATATGAGAGGATCACTTGAGCCCAGGAGGTCAAAGCTCAGTGAGCTATGATTGCACCACTGCACTCCAGCCTGGGTGACAGAGTGAAACCCTGTCTTAAAAAAAGAATAGGCCAAAAGAGCTTGCTCAAGATCACACAGTTAATGGTCGAAATGGAATTTGAACATAGGTAGTAAGATTTCAAACCTAAAACTTTTAACCACCAAGTCATACTGTCAAATTCAGACTAGAATTACAACAAATTGAAAATGAATTTGAAAGTGCACTGGTGAGCCCCTGATCATCTTACTGCCTGTGGCCAGGCTTTGGCTCACACTTGGTGCAGATGGCTGAGCAGGGTTCACTGGAGGTGGGCGCCCAGGTTAGGGTGGTGCATGGAGCAGGAGCAGGAAGATCCATTACATTATAGCCGGCACATCGGGTACAGAGTGCTATTGTGTGCTGCTCCTTACTCTGAAAAAACAAAGGCCTCATTGCTAGTGCTGGCTAATTTCCATAAAGGAATTTAGAATGGCTAATTTTATATCCTTTTGGTAAATATTCCACATCCCATTATAACATGGCCAACAATGATCCTCTTCAAATTAATACCAGCAGTACTTGCTGCGGAATTAGTCTCCAGAGATGCAATGTTATCAAAAAGTGATTTTTTTTTTTTTTTGGTCTTTTGTTTTTTCAGATAAAGAGTAAAAAGTCCTTATGTACTTATTTTCAGTCAAGGTACTGAGTGGATCATATTAGGAAGGTTCAAGAACTTCATTGCACTGCTCGACTCTGACTACATAAAAGGCTTTTTGTGGTTGACACATGTTTTGAAGTGCTGTGAGCATTGATGTGAATGGTAACTAATTATACTTGACATTTTAAAAGCGAAGACACAGAGACTTCTTACAAAACCACTGTTTACTGAGTACTTACTATGTGCCAGCCACTGTACTGAGTACCATGTGGTTTTCATTTCAAACCAAATTGTTGCATCCTTGTAACAACCTGGGTGGGTGGTAAACTGAGGAACTTGTCTGAAGTCATGGGGGTAGTACCTCAGGCTGCCAAGACTTGAACTCAGGAATACCAGACTCATGATTCTTAAGTGCCATTTTCTCACATTTCTCTGAGATGTACCACTGAGGCTACTTTTGTGTGTTCCTTTGAAATATGGTCTATATACCAAAATGAGCATGCTGAAACTTTAAATGCTTAGTTTAAGAAGCAGTCAATATACAAAATTCTTCCTAATTTTGAAATTAGAATCTTCAAATTCTGTTTTTTTGTTTTGTTTTGTTTTGTTTTTTGTTTTTGAGACAGTCTCACTCTGTCTCCCAGGCTGCAGTGCAGTGGCATGACCTCAGCTCACTGTAACCTCTGCCTCCCGGGTTCAAGGGATTCTCCTGCCTCAGCCTTCTGAGTAGCTGGAATTACAGGCACATGCCACCACACCCAGCTTTTTCTTTCTTTTTTTTTTTTTTTGAGTCAGAGTCTCACTCTGTCACCCAGGCTGGAGTGCAGTGCCATCATTTCGGCTCACTGCAACCTTCACCTCCCGGGCTCAAGCAATTCTTGTACCTCAGCCTCTCCAGTATCTGGAATTACAGGCACACACCACCACGCCCAGCTAATTTTTGTATTTTTAGTAGAGACGGGGTTTCAGCATGTTGGCCAGGCTGGTCTCCAACTCCTGACCTAAAGTGACCTGCCTGCCTCAGCCTCCCAGGCACCGTGCCTGGCTTAGGATCTTCAAATTCTTAAAATGGATGTTAAGATCATCTTCATTTATGAAATGATAGATGATCAGTATTTTAATTTCATTTTTTTGGTTTGTAACATTCATTCCTCTAGTAGATGAAGAACAAAAGATAAATCCTGTGGCTAACTATGTGGACTTCAGAATTACTCAAGTCTGAAATTCCTTTGATACTTGTATCATGTAGCACCCATGTTCATCAGTTTTAAATATTGAGAATCCCAGTGGCCTGTTATACTAGTCTGCTTGGGCTGCCATAACAAAATACAAGACTGGGTGGCTGAAACAACTGAAATTTATTTTTTCACGGTTCTGGAGGCTGGAAGTCTGAGATCAGGGTGTCAGCATGGTCAGGTTGTGGTGATGGAGCCTCTTCCTGGCTTGCAAATGGCCACCTTCTCACTCTGTCCTCACATGGCAGAGGGAGAGAGGGAGAGCACTCTCTGGTGTCTCTTCTTATAAGGGCACTGATTCCATCTTGGGGGCCCTACCCTTCTGACCTCAGCTAAACCCAATTATCTCCTAAAGGCCCCTATCCAAAAGCCATCACACTGTGGGTTAGGACTTCAACATATGAATGTTGGGGACACAGACATTCAGTCCATAAGTGTTATGGTGTTAGGATGATGTTAGGCCAGGGATCCAAGAAGATTCAAATCCTTCCTTGGTTAAGCTACCCCAAAGTTTGGGGAACAATGGCAAAACAAAGCAAATAATGCTACTACTAACTAAGGCTTTGAAGTCTCAAATCCCTGAGCAAAGCTCTGGAAAGCTAAGCAGTTCATACAGGAGAACTCATTTACCTAAGGTGGCTTGAATCATCCACAGCAGACAGAGGTCAGCAAACCACAGCCTGTGAGCCAGGAGTGGCTTTTACATTTCAAATGGTTGAAAAATCAAAAGAAGGATATTTTGTGATGTCTGAAAATTATATGAAATTCAAATGTCCATGTCCTGAAATAAAGTTTTATTAGGACACAGCCACTCTCATTATTATTATTACTATTTTGAGACAGAGTCTCTTCCTGTTGTACAGGCTGGAGTGCAGTGGTGTGATCTTGGCTCACTGCAACCTCTACCTCCCAGGTTCAAGCAATCCTCCCACCTTAGCTTCCTGAGTAGCTGAGACTACAGACGCATGGCACCATGCCTGGCTAGTTTTTCTATTTTTTGATAAAGATGGGGTTTCACCATTTGCCCAGGCTGGTCTTGAACTCCTAGGCTCAATCTGTCTGCCCACCTCGCCCTCCCAAAGTGCTGGGATTGAAATTAGAATCTTCAAATTCTGTTGTTTTGAAGAAACTGCGCCTGGCCCACTCTCATTGTTTATCTGTTATCAATGGCTGCTTTCATGCTACAGCAGCAGATTTGAGGAGTTGCAACAGAGCCTGAAATATTTACTATCTGGCCCTTTAGAGGAGAAAGGTTGCCACATGCTGATATACAAACAAAGCTAGCCAATGACTTGCATTGCCTAATCCCAAGACCAAATCTTAGCTAAAGATACCATTTTAGGCAGGTCACAGTGACTTACACCTGTGATCCCAGCACTTTGGGAGGCCAAAGTGGGAGGATCACTTGAGTCCAGGAGTTTAAGACCAGCCTGGACAACATAACAACACCTCGTCTCTATAAATAATTTAAAAAGCCAGGTGTGGTGGTGCATAGCTGTGGTCCCAGCTACTCTGGAGGCTGAAGTGGGAGGATCGCTTGAGCCCAGGAGATTGAGAGTGCAGTGAGCCAAGAGCATGCCAGTGCACTGCAACCTGGACAACAGAGCAAGACCCTCATCTGCAAACTATATATTTTTCTTTAATTTTTTTTTGAAATGGAGTCTTGCTGTGTCGCCAGGCTGGAGTGCAGTGGTGCAATCTCGGTTCACTGCAACCTCCGCCCCCCCACCCCAGGTTCAAGTGATTCTCCTGCCTCAGCCCCCTGAGTAGGTGGGACTACAGGCGCACACCACCACGCCCAACTAATTTTTGTATTTTTAGTAGAGACAAAGTTTCACCACGTTGACCAGGATGGTCTCGATCGCTTAACCTCATGATCCACCTGCCTCAGCCTCCCAGAGTGCTGGAATTACAGGCGTGAGCCACTGCTGTGTGTGTGTGTATTTAATTATATATATTTATATATATTTTAAAAGATTCAGGGCCCCTCATTAACACTGGAAGAAATAGATCCAGAGACAGAGAATATTTACCCCCAAAGCTTGGTATGAGCTGGTTTAGAGATTGTCCACTGCAGGTTACAATGAGCCAAGATCAGGCCACCGCACTTCAGCCTGGGCGACAGAGTGAGACTCCATCTCAAAAATAAATAAATAAATAAAAAGAGATTATCCACTTCAAGTTTTCTAATGCCACACTGAATGTTCCAAGGAAAACCTGAGAGAGAAAAACAAGTGGCCTTACTGGCAGATGGAAGAAGTGAGAGCCACAGTAATTTGCTGATGTTTTTATTTTTTTGTAAGTTCAACCCTTATGAAATGTAGTCCAGGGTCCCAGAATTGGGCTAATCCAGACCAAGATTTATCTTAAATCTCTACCTCTTGATCAACACTCATTCCTCAAGTCAAAGGCGAAGGCAGGAATGGAAGCTAAGAGTGGTACCTTTCCAGAATTTAATATGAATCAGCAAACGTCGGTAGCATTATTTACCTGTCAGGCTACTTTCTTTGTTTCTGACCTGTTTTTGTTTTGTTTTCTTCCTTCCTCTCCCCTTTACGCCCACTCCTTACACACAAAGGTGATTTTAAAGGATGTGGACTCACTTCTCTACGTGGACACCGATGTTCTCTTTCTGAGACCTGTCGATGACATCTGGAAGCTTCTGAGGCTGTTTAATTCCACCCAGCTTGCAGCCATGGCCCCTGAGCACGAAATCCCCAAGATTGGCTGGTATAGCCGCTTTGCAAGGCATCCTTTCTATGGCTCTGCAGGAGTTAATTCAGGAGTCATGTTAATGAATTTAACTCGGATAAGAAGTACCCAGTTCAAGGTAAATGAGTGCTTTAAAATTCCTTGTTTAGAGACTGGGAGTTGGTCTTGTCAACAGTGGCATTCCCAGAGTGTCATTATGCTGATTTTGGAAATTAGGTGGCCTATAGGTGAGGATTAAAGGAACCAGAGAAAATTATTTAGAAAATTATAGAATATTTGTTTATTCAGGAAAAGCCCAGATGGCTGTGGAATTTAAAGCTTCACCAGAGTTACCATTCAGGAATACTATGTTGCATTTCTGAATTCTGTAATGTTTGAACCCTTCACACCCAGTGCTTCAAAGACTATATAAAATTTCTTCAAATTACCCTAGGGATATATTTATATAAGTCCGTGACGATATTTATATAAGGATGTACATGATCTCATCCTTTATCCTAGCAAAGAACTGGGAAGAACCTAAAAGAACATCAGTAGAGAACTAGTCCAAAAAAATTATCCTCCTGGCCAGGGGTGGTGGCTCACACTTGTAATTCCAGCACTTTGGAAGACCAAGGTGGGTGGATCACTTGAGGCCAAGAGTTTGAGAGACCAGCCTGACCAAAATGGTGAAACCCTGTCTCTACTAAAAATACAAAAATTAGCCAGGAATGATGGCGCACACCTGTAGTCCCAGCTGTTTAGGAGGCTAAGGCAGGAGAATCGTGTGAACCTGGACAGCAGAGGTTGCAGTGAGCCAAGATCACGCCACTGTACTCCAGCCTGGCGACAGAGGCTGTGATTATTTGTATGCTTTAGAAATTTCCAGAAGAATTAATGGAGCATGCCGGGACGTGGTTGTAGCTCCAGCTACTTGGGAGGCTGAGATGGGAGGATCACTTGAACCCAGCAGGTCAAGGCTACATTTAGCCACTGCAGTTCACCCTAAACAACAGAGTGAGACCCTGTCTCTAAAAAAAGAAAGAAAGAAAGAAAAAGAAATGTGCAGAAGAATACCTAAGAGACCATTAATTGTTAATTGTGGATACTTCTGGGGAAAGTGGGAATGGGATAGGGAAGAAGAATATTTTTACTTTTTTATTTTATATTTTTATGTGCTGTTGGAATAGTTCAGTCTGTGAAAATGTTACTTTTATTTTAAAAGTAAATCATTGTCTAAGACAAGGAAAGGTATTTTTCCTTAAGATACCTAAACTCTGTTATTTGTTCCTTCACCTCACAGTGAGGAAATAAGCCTAAGAAAGATGTTCACCTAAGAAAGGTGAAGTAGAGTAAAGAATCCTGAAGTAGAGGCTGCTGTTCAGAAAGACTTTGCCTTTTTCTTAGGTGTGGTGCCTCACGCCTATAATCCCAGCACTTTGGGAGGCAGGTGGATCGCTTGAGGTCAGGAGTTTGAGAACAGCCTGGCCAACATGGGGAAACCCCGTCTCTACTAAAAATACAAAAAATTAGCCGGGCGTGATGGCGTGCACCTGTAGTCTCAGCTACTCGGGAGGGTGAGGCACGAGAATCGTTTGAACCCGGGAGGTGGAGGTTGCAGTAAGCCGAGATCGTGTCACTGCACTCCAGCCTGGTGACAGAGTGAGATTCTGTCTCAAAAAAAAGGAAGGAAGGAAGGAAGGAGGGAAGAGAAGGAAGGAAGGGGTTCAATTCCAGGCATGGTTTTCTGAGTAGAAGCCATAGGTTCAACTGTAAGTTCCTCCTGGTCCATCTAGTATCTGTGTGTACAACTGACAAAAGCGATGCAATCAACAGCCCAAATTTTGCTCTGTTCTGTGCCCTGAGAATAGCAGGACCCCTTTTGTATTTGTTTCCCTCCACTGAAGGGAAGAAAACCAGTCCCTTTACATTGTTTCTCAGTGGACAAAATGTATTTGCTTTGCTTCAGCTGTTCTGATGGTTTTCTCTTTTCCAGAACAGCATGATTCCAACAGGCCTGGCTTGGGAGGACATGTTGTACCCTCTGTACCAGAAGTACAAGAATGCCATCACGTGGGGAGACCAGGATTTATTAAATATTATTTTCTATTTCAATCCAGGTAGGTTATCTTTGGAGAATGCTTTTTGTGTAGGAGTACACTCAGCACGCCCCATGGAGCACATTCCATGCCCGGGTTGCTATTGACTAGGCTTGAATCGTGCACAGAGGAGCCTGTGTTCCCCTGCGAAGTTTGCCCTTTCATCCACCCCCCTGGATATCTGATGGAGGCGGGGCCTTGCACTACTGACACAAAAGGCCAAATGTTGAAACTTCCAACACTGGACTCATTTTTAGAGGATATCTTTTAGATTTTGCTATACCATTCTTCTAAGAAGTGCAGTCAAAATTGATGTGAGGCACGAAACTAAATGGAAATATTATAATCTAGGCAGGAGACCCTGTAGCCTGAACAACTGCTAGATTGAAGGGAATTGATTCTCAGGGTCCTTGGAGTTAAGGAACATATTCAGGGTCAAAACAACTAGAAAAAGAACTCAGATCCCCAAATCCTTTTTGCTTTTCATCTGGTGCAAAAGAAATTCTTCTTATATTGTTCGGTGGATGATTTGGTGGGGTAGAGGGAGAAAAGGAAATTTTCATCTCCTTTTCTCTGTGTGTTTATATTAACACATAAAGCTAATGAAATTCTCTTTTCCTCTTCCTTGTTAAAACTTTTTTTTTTTAACTAAAACTTTATTCTTATTAAAAATTAAAACTGCCAGGCACAGTGGCTCACACCTGTAATCCCAGCACTTTGGGAAGCCGAGGTGGGTGGATCACTTGAGGTCGGGAGTTTGAGACCAGCCTACCCAACGTGGTGAAACTCCATCTCTACTAAAAATCCAAAAAAGCCGGACATAGTGGTAGGTGCCTATAATCCCAGCTACTGGAAGGCTGAGGCAGGAGAATCACTTGAACCTGGGAGGTGGAGGTTGCAATGAGCCAAGATTGCTCCACTGCACTCCAGCTTGGGCAACAGAATGAGACTCCATCTCAAAAAAAAAAAAAAAAAAAAATTAAAACTATGTTTTCTTCTTGAGAGAGATCTTTTGGCAAAAAAAGCAGTCCTTACCCTACCCTTTTCAGGCCTTTCCTTTTCATTTAAAAATCCTGAAGTCGGCCCAGCACGGTGGCTCACGCCTGTAATCCCAGCACTTTGGGAGGCCGAGACGGGCAGATCACGAGGTCAGGAGATCGAGACCATCCTGACTAACATGGTGAAACCTCATCTCTACTAAAAATACAAAAATTAGCCGGGCGTGGTGGCGGGCGCCTGTAGTCCCAGCTACACGGGAGGCTGAGGCAGGAGAATGGTGTGAACCCGGGAGGTGGAGCTTGCAGCGAGTGGAGATCGCACCACCGCACTCCAGCCTGGGCGACAGAGCAAGACTTCGTCTCAAAAAAAAAAAAAAAAAAAAAATCCTGAAGTAGAGACTGCTGTTCAGAAAGACTTTGCCTATGTTTGTTTGTATGTTACCCTTGGAACACATACTGTGCACCTTTTTAAAAAAACAAAATTCTGGAATAAAACTCAATTTCATTTGTCTTTGGATCAAAAAGGATCAAATCATCGAAAAGAAAGAAAAGCTGGTTTATTGAGAGTTTCTTGGAAAGATTCCCAATACTGATTTAGTAGAGGAAAGGGGAATGTCTTAGCTGTTCACTTATAGCTTTTTTTTTTTTTTTTTTTTTTTGAGACAGAGTCTGGCTCTGTCGCCCAGGCTGGGGTACAGTGACACTATCTCAGCTCACTGCAATCTCTACCTCCTGGGTTCCAGCAATTGTTCTGCCTCAGCCTCCCAAGTAGCTGAGATTACAGGACTGTGCCATTGTTCCTGACTGATTTTTGTATTTTTAGTAGAGATGGGATTTCCCCGTGTTGGCCAGGCTGGTCTCGAACTCCTGACCTCAGGTGATCTGCCCACCTCCTCCTCCCAAAGTGCTGGGATCGTAGGCATCAGCCACTGTGCCCAGGCCTTTTTTTTTTTTTAATGAGATGAAGTCTCACTCAGTCTCGCAGGCTGGTACGCAGTAGTGCAGTTATGGCTCACCGCAGCCTTAACCTCCTGAGCTCAAGTGATCCTCGCACTTCAGCCTCCCAAGTAGCTGGGACTATAGGTGTGCACCACCACACCCAGCGATTATTATTATTTTTTTTTTTTGAGAGGGAGTCTTGCTCTGTCACCGAGGCTGGAGTACAGTGGCATGATCTCAGCTCACTGCAACTTCTGCCTCCCACGTTCAAGCAATTCTCCTGCCTCAGCCTCCCGAGTAGCTGGGATTACGGGCACCCGCCACCACACCTGACTAATTTTTGTATATTTAGTAGAGACAGGGTTTTGTCATGTTGGCCAGGCTGATCTCAAACTCCTGACCTCATGTGATCCACCTGCCTCGGCCTCCCAAAGTGTTGGGATTACAGGCGTGAGCCACTGCACCCAGCCAAATTTTTAAAATTTTTTATAGAGATTGGGGGGCAGTCTCATTATGTTGCCCAAGGTCATCTGGAACTCCTGGGCTCAAGCGATCCTCCTGCCTCGGCCTCCCGAAGCGCTGGGATTTCAGGCAAGTCACCATGCCCAGCCTCTTAGGGCATGCTTTAAGCCATTTCACTGTGACAGTAGGTCTGCATCTCTTCCTTTTTCTTCTTAGGTAGGTTTCATCTTTTTTCTTTCTTCTTTTTTTTCTTGAGATGGAATCTGGCTGTGTCACCCAGGCTGGAGTGCAATGGCGCCATCTCGTCTCACTGCAATCTCTGCCCCCCAGGTTCAAGCAATTCTTCTATCTCAGCCTCCCAAGTAGCTGGGACTACAGGCATGCACCAACACCCCTGGCAAATTTTTGTACTTTTAGTAGAGACAGGGTTTTGCCATGTTGGCGAGGCTGGTCTTGAACTCCTGACCTCAGGTGATCCACCTTCCTTGGCCTCCTAAAATGCTGGGATTACAGGCATGAGCTACCATGACCCGTTTTGTGTTTGTCTGGTTGGTTGGTTGGTTGTTTTGAGATGGAGTCTTGCTCTGTCACCGAGGCTGGAGTGTGGTGTGCTCACTGCAACCTCTGCCTCCTGGGTTCAAGCGATTCTTCTGACTCAGCCTCCTGAGTAGCTGGGATTACAGGCGCCTACCACCACGCCCAGCTAATTTTTGTAATTTTTGTATTACAGGCATCCTCCACTATGCCCGGGTAATTTTTTGATCCCCCTCGTGGATCACTTGAGGGATTACAGGCATGAGCCACCACACCCGGCCCTTTTCTTTAAATACTGCATTTTCCTCTTTGTCATGTGGTCGAAACAATCTAATGTAAGTCTCTCTGTCCGTATTCCCAAACTGAGGAATCCAAAAGATTCACACAGTTGCCTCCCCAGTTCCTCTTAGCCTGTTGCTGATTATTTGAGGATGTGATTAGTGAATAAATAAATAATACTCGAAGGCAGTCGTAAGCAGCTTTGCAATTAAACAGGAGTCCCTTGCCTTTAATTGGGGCTGAAACCAGAGGAGTTTAATTGCTTCTTCACTCTCCATCTGAGATCTATTGAGTAAAACAGGATATTGGAAAATAATCATGACGTTGTTCTAAATCCTGGTTCTGCACAGTATCAAGTAAATAACCAAGTTTTCTGGTTTTAGATGAGTGATTGTTAGGTTAACTCCCTGATTGTTCTTTGTGCAGCCTGCATTTGATCTTCCTATTTCATACTTTACCCAGGTACTTGATTAAACATGGGATCTCTGAACTGAGATCCAGCAATATCCATCACATTGTAAGGTTTCTCTTCATGTATATTGATTGCAGAGTACTTTCCACAAACCAGAACAAACTGTATTTGAAAAAAGGATTTGTCAGCTTTATCCCTGGAAAGGCGAGAGGGAGACAGTATTAGCTATGGCACAGCAGATAAACATGTTTATTGTCATGGTTCTTCAGGTTGCTATGGGTGAACCAATGCACATAAAACCTGTAGCACACATCAGGAATGTTGTCATTATTATAGTCTCTTGTATCTGATAACACCGCTTTTTAAAATGTGTTTAAAAGTCATTAGCTAGAAAGTGTTTTAAAACTCTTACTATAATTAGATAGTAAATGCCTGTGGGTGTATAATTGCAGTGCTGGGTAATAGACTGACTTAAGACAGCTGAAACCCGTGGGGGCATGCAGGTCGCTCAGCTCACAGGACATTTCCTGGCAGGTGAGTCAAGACAGCTTCATCAAGGGGTGGAAAACTGAGTTCACACCCTTAAAGGTGAGTCTGAGTCAAGAGCAGAGTTCTATGGAAGGGGTAAATCTGACAGGAACCAAAAGAGAATTCTATATAGGAAGATGTGTTTAAATGAATGCACTTAGGTTTCAGGGAACACAGCTCCACTCAGACCAGCTAAATGAGGGCAGATATTGTAAGAGGACAGGGGCAGTCTCATGACCACACAAGTCAGGTCAAGCCAGGCTTCATAAGAACTGACCTTGGGAAGTTGCCAAGGACCAAAGCAGTTTCTTCATCTCTCAGAGGCCTCGTGGTTTCTGTCATCTTTGCTTCTCTACATGCCAGTCTGATTCTATTCTGTCTCTCAGACCGCATTCTCTGTTTGCCCATGGCCCACCCTGTTTGTCAACCCTAAGTGAATACATCTTCACAAGTCCACAATCAGTGATGATGGAGCTCCTCTATTTCCTAATTCAAATTCTTAGCAAAAAAGAGACTGGCCCAGCCCAGCTGCGACTGAATTCTCTTTAATTTGGGAGAGCACCCTTGATCAGGCTCTAGAAGGGCAAAGTCATGTGGCAGTTTCCTCTCTCAAATGTCACCACATAGGTCTGCTCTTTCTTCAAGGGCAATTTCTAGAAAACTGAGATGTGGGTAGGGAAGAAAATGAAACCAGCCAAGTATAAATGACAAGGCAGGGCATCAGGCTAGAGTAGAGGCAGCAGAATTCTGCCTGAGTGGAGATAGATGAGCTGAAATGCCCATGGAATACACGTAGATTGTGAGTTGAGTGTGTGGTACTAGGGAGGCAGGAGGAGTTCATGGGAACCTCAGGTAGCAGGATTCACTCACATGGGACAAGTCTCTTCAGTGACCCCAGGAGGGCCTTATTCTCATCCTGCCTGGGGTCTCTGGAGCCCTGCCCTTGAGCATGCAACCACATTGTATATTCACCACACCAAAGCACCCAGCAACAGGCAGTTATGAGTGCTACGTTGTGGGGTTGACAGGCCCAGTTACTTCAAATTGGGACTGTTCTAGGAAACTGGTAACAAATCGCTGTTTCGGGAGTCTGGGAAGTTCATGAGCCCTGATGCAAAACACAAGAGAAAGAATAAAAACTGTATGGTCTGTGTGAGAAGGGGTTGTGTCAACTTTGTGTCTTTCACAGTGCAAGGCTTAGTGCTTTAAATGGAGTCGGTGTTCAGAAGTGTTGTTTGATTCAATGAATGGAATTAAGAAAAGGGAGAGAAGGGGCAAAGTATTAATAAATGGAAGAGAAAGAGCCACAGCCACACACAAATGAGAGAAAAGGGAAGTTCGGGAGAGAAAGGAGAGACAGAAAGCCGGAGAAAGGGAAAAGATGCATTTGGTGAAAGGAGGTATAGTTTGCATTTCATTCATTCATTCAGCCGCTAGTTTTTGAGCACTGTGTGCCAGCCACAGGGCTAGGTGCCAGGAATATGGCATCAGACGAGTTAAAGCAAAGTTACGGGTTTCACGAAACCTACCTTTTGTTGGAAGAGGTAGAAGGTAGACTCCTAAAGAATAACTAGTTGTTCAAAATCACAAATTGTGGTAAATGAGATGGAGGAAACAAATGAGGGGTTGAAAGAGAGACCCTCAAGGCTGGAGAGAGAAGAGCTTCCTTAGATTGTGTTATCAGAAAAGTCTTCTGAACAAAATTGCCTTTTCTGGAACAAGGAGTATTCTGAAATAAGGAAAAAGAGAATGCTGGGAAATCTCAGTTCCAGGATGGGACATTGAAAAAACAAAAAACATTAACAGTGCAGTTGAACAGCCTCCATTCTATTGATTAAGAGAGGCCGGGTGTGGGGGCTCATGCCTGTAATCCCAACACTTTAGGAGGCTGAGCAGGGAGGATTGCTTGAGGCCAGGATTCCAAGACCAGCCTGGGCAATGTGACAAGACCCCCATCTCTACTAAAAAATAAAAATATATAAAAGTGTAGCAAGCCTATATTACCATGAAGTTAAAATGATCAGGCATAAACTAGTTCATAATCTTAGAGATCCCAAGAGTATGAAATAATCAGAAATATAAGGAGAGGAGTAGGCTGGGCACAGTGGCTGACGCTTGTAATCCCAGCATTGGGAGGCTGAGGCGGGCAGATTACTTGAGGTCAGGAGTTCGAGACCAGTCTGGCCAACATGGCGAAACCCTGTCTCTACTAAAAATACAAAACTCTGGCTGGGCACGGTAGCTGATGCCTGTTAATCCCAGCACTTTGGGAGGCTGAGGCGGGCAGATCACCTGAGGTCGGGAAATTTTTTTTCTTTTTTTTTTTTGAGACAGTCTCACCCTGTTGCCCAGGCTGGAGTGCAGTGGTGCGATCTTGGCTCAGTGCAACCTCCACATCCCGGACTCAAACAATTCTCCTGCCTCAGCCTCCTGAGTAGCTGGGATTACAGGTGTGTACCACCAGGCCCAGATAATTTTTTTTTTTTTTTTTTTTGAGACAGAGTTTCGCTCTTGTTGCCCAGGCTGGAGTACAATGGTGCAATCTCGGCTCATCACAACCTCTGCCTCCCAGGTTCAAGCAATTCTCCTGCCTCACCCTCCCGAGTAGCTGGGACTACAGTCATGTGCCACCATGCCCAGCTAATTTTTTTGTATTTTTAGTAGAGACGGGGTTTCTCCATGTTGGTCAGGCTGGTCTCAAACTCCCGACCTCAGGTGATCTACCTGCCTCAGCCTCCCAAAGTGCTGAGATTACAGGCATGAGCCACCGTGCCTGGCCAAATTTTTTAATTTTGTAGAGACGGAGTCTCGCTTTGTTGCCCAGGTTGGTCTCAAACTCCTGAGCTCAAGCAATCCTCCCACCTTGACCTCCCAAAGTGCTGGGATTATAGGCATGAGCCACCATGCCTGGCCTTGGCTTCTCTTTACTGCTGTTAAATCGAGGTGAAATGTTTTTCGAACTCACCATGGTTACAGAGCTAGATGGGGGTAGAAGCCAGGTTTGTACCT
>NW_022310283.1:0-3158 GCF_002776525.5 Piliocolobus tephrosceles
GATGGACATTTGGGTTGATTCCAAGTCTTTGCTATTGTGAATAGTGCCGCAATAAACATACGTGTGCATGTGTCTTTGTAGTAGCATAATTTATAATCCTTTGGGTATATACCCAGTAGTGGGATGGCTGGGTCATATGGTACATCTAGTTCTAGATCCTTGAGGAATTGCCATACTGTTTTCCATAATGGTTGAACTAGTTTACAATCCCACCAACAGTGTACAAGTGTTCCTATTTCTCCACATCCTCCCCAACACCTGTTGTTTCCTGATTTTTTAATGATTGCCATTCTAACTGGTGTGAGATGGTATCTCATTGTGGTTTTGATTTGCATTTCTCTGATGGCCAGTGATGATGAGCATTTTTTCATGTGTCTGTTGGCTGTATGAATGTCTTCTTTTGAGAAATGACTGTTCATATCCTTTCCCCACTTTTGGATGGGGTTGTTTGTTTTTTTCTTGTATATTTGTTTGAGTTCTTTGTAGATTCTGGAAATTAGCCCTTTGTCAGATGAGTAGATTGCAAAAATTTTCTCCCACTCTGTAGGTTGCCTGTTCACTCTGATGGTAGTTTCTTTTGCTGTGCAGAAGCTCTTTAGTTTAAATAGATCCCATTTGTCAATTTTGGCTTTTGCTGCCGTTGCTTTTGGTGTTTTAGACATGAAGTCCTTGCCCATGCCTATGTCCTGAATGGTACTCCCTAGATTTTCTTCTAGGGTTTTAATGGTATTAGGTCTAACATTTAAGTCTCTAATCCATCTTGAATTAATCTTCGTATAAGGAGTAAGGAAAGGATCCAGTTTCAGCTTTCTACTTATGGCTAGCCAATTTTCCCAGCACCATTTATTAAATAGGGAATCCCTTCCCCATTTCTTGTTTTTGTCAGGTTTGTCAAAGATCAGATGGTTGTAGATGTGTGGCATTATTTCTGAGGGCTCCGTTCGGTTCCACTGGTCTATATCTCTGTTTTGGTACCAGTACCATGCTGTTTTGGTTACTGTAGCCTTGTAGTATAGTTTGAAGTCAGGAAGCGTGACGCCTCCGGCTTTGTCCTTTTGGCTTAGGATTGTCTTGGCAATGCGGGCTCTTTTTTGGTTCCATATGAACTTTAAAGCAGTTTTTTCCAATTCTGTGAAGAAACTCATTGGTAGCTTGATGGGGATGGCATTGAATCTATAAATAACCTTGGGCAGTATGGCCATTTTCACGATATTGATTCTTCCTATCCATGAGCATGGTATGTTCTTCCATTTGTTTGTGTCCTCTTTGATTTCACTGAGCAGTGGTTTGTAGTTCTCCTTGAAGAGGTCCTTTACATCCCTTGTAAGTTGGATTCCTAGGTATTTGATTCTCTTTCAAGCAATTGTGAATGGAAGTTCATACCTGATTTGGCTCTCTGCTTGTCTGTTACTGGTGTATAAGAATGCTTGTGATTTTTGCACATTAATTTTGTATCCTGAGACTTTGCTGAAGTTGTTTATCAGCTTAAGAAGATTTTGGGCTGAGACGATGGGGTTTTCTAAGTATACAATCATGTCATCTGCAAACAGGGACAATTTGACTTCTTCTTTTCCTAACTGAATACCCTTGATTTCTTTCTCTTGCCTGATTGCCCTAGCCAGAACTTCCAACACTATGTTGAATAGGAGTGGTGAGAGAGGGCATCCCTGTCTTGTGCCAGTTTTCAAAGGGAATTTTTCCAGTTTTTGCCGATTCAGTATGATGTAAGCTGTGGGTTTGTCATAAACAGCTCTTATTATTTTGAGGTACGTTCCATCAATACCGAATTTGTTGAGCGTTTTTAGCATGAAGGGCTGTTGAATTTTGTCAAAAGCCTTTTCTGCATCTATTGAGATAATCATGTGGTTCTTGTCTTTGGTTCTGTTGATATGCTGGATTACGTTGATTGATTTGCGAATGTTGAACCAGCCTTGCATCCCAGGGATGAAGCCCACTTGATCATGGTGGATAAGCTTTTTGATATGCTGCTGAATCTGGTTTGCCAGTATTTTATTGAGGATTTTTGCATCGATGTTCATCAGGGAGATTGGTCTAAAATTCTCTTTTATTGTTGTGTCTCTGCCAGGCTTTGGTATCAGGATGATGTTGGCCTCATAAAATGAGTTAGGGAGGATTCCCTCTTTTTCTGTTGATTGGAATAGTTTCAGAAGGAATGGTACCAGCTCCTCCTGTACCTCTGGTAGAATTCAGCTGTGAATCCATCTGGTCCTGGGCTTTTTTTGGTGGGTAGGCTATTAATTGTTGCCTCAATTTCAGAGCCTGCTATTGGTCTATTCAGGGATTCAACTTCTTCCTGGTTTAGTCTTGGGAGAGTGTAAGTGTCCAGGAAATTATCCATTTCTTCTAGATTTTCTAGTTGATTTGCGTAGAGGTGTTTATAGTATTCTCTGATGGTAGTTTGTATTTCTGTGGGGTCGGTGGTGATATCCCCTTTATCATTTTTTATTGCGTCTATTTGATTCCTCTCTCTTTTCTTCTTTATTAGCCTTGCTAGCGGTCTGTCAATTTTGTTGATCTTTTCAAAGAACCAACTCCTGGATTCATTGATTTTTTGGAGGGTTTTTTGTGTCTCTATCTCCTTCAGTTCTGCTCCGATCTTAGTTATTTCTTGCCTTCTGCTAGCTTTTGAATGTGTTTGCTCTTGCCTCTCTAGTTCGTTTAAGTGTGATGTTAGAGTGTCAATTTTAGATCTTTCCTGCTTTCTCTTGTGGGCACTTAGTGCTATAAATTTCCCTCTACACACTGCTTTAAATGTGTCCCAGAGATTCTGGTATGTTGCATCTTTGTTCTCATTGGTTTCAAAGAACATCTTTATTTCTGCTTTCATTTCGTTATGTACCCAGTAGTCATTCAGGAGCAGGTTGTTCAGTTTCCATGTAGTTGAGCGGTTTTGATTGAGTTTCTTAGTCCTGAGTTCTAGTTTGATTGCACTGTGGTCAGAGAGACAGTTTGTTATAATTAATTTCTGTTCTTTTACATTTGCTGAGGAGTGCTTTACTTCCAATGATGTGGTCAATTTTGGAATAAGTGTGATGTGGTGCTGAGAAGAATGTATATTCTGTTGACTTGGGGTGGAGAGTTCTATAGATGTCTATTAGGTCCGCTTGGTGCAGAGATGAGTTCAATTCCTGGATATC
>NW_022310284.1:0-9535 GCF_002776525.5 Piliocolobus tephrosceles
TGTGGATTTTACAGGACTCATAAGGACAACCGACATTCTGTTCGACCCAAGAATCTTTACAATAGGTGATTTGTTGGTCAAAGAGAAAACAGATAGCGGGGGTGACCTTTCCCGGTTGTGCGGCAAAATCAGAGAAATTTAGATAGATGGCCGTTTGACACCCTGCAGGGTGGCAGTCAGCCGTTGCCAAGACCTGGCTCTCTTTTTGTGTCTGGGCATGGTCAGTCCAATTCTCAGTTAAGTAAAAACGCCAAGCAAACGGGGATGAGGCCCCCTGTGATTGGGTCTCCCAGATAAAGGCCTGTACAAGCAAAGCGTTGTGAGGGAAAGGGATATCATATTTACAGTTTAGGTTGTTGACGGCACAAGGTGAGTTTTAAAGGATTGTCTTTAGTCCGGTCGATCGTCCGAGCCGCTGGCGGTCCGACGAGGTCCGAGACTGGATCCACGGGTTTGGCGTGTGTGTAATGGATCCAGGTGGTGATTCCTTCCACCTTGAGTGCGGTTGGTGTTGTCAAGATTATCTGGAACGGTCCTTTCCACCTCAGCTCTAAGGTCTCTTGCCGATGGCGTTTGATGAGAACCCAGTCTCCTGGCTGGAACTGATGTGGTTCAGGTGGAGGTCCTGTTTTGTACATCTCTCTTAGGTTAGGCCAGACCTCCTCATGAACTTTCTGTAGAGTTTGTAGGGAGAATAAGAGTTTAAGACTATCATCGGCTTCGGTTTTAATAAGATTGTCTTTCAGGTCAGGGATGATAGGGGGAGGCCGGCCATACATAATTTCATAAGGGGTAAGTCCTAATTTGTAAGGGGAGTTACGCACTCTGAACAGAGAGTAGGGGAGAAGGAATACCCAGTTAGCGCCAGTCTCCATGGTCAATTTAGTTAGGGTCTCTTTTAATGTTCTATTCATTCTTTCTACCTGCCCTGAGCTCCGGGGGCGGTATGCACAATGTAATTTCCAATCAGCCCCGAGAATGGAAGCCAGTCCCTGACTTACCTTAGCGACGAAGGCAGGCCTATTGTCTGATCCTATCATAACTGGGAATCCATACCTGGGCAAGATTTCTTCTAGGATTTTTTTCGCCACAACCTGAGCAGTCTCTCTCTTTGTGGGGAAAGCTTCCGTCCATCCTGAAAAGGTATCTACAAAGACTAGCAAGTATTTATATCCATATTTTCCTGGTTTTATTTCTGTGAAGTCAACTTCCCAATAGGCCCCAGGTCTGTTTCCTCTCTGCCTTTTTCCACTGCTTTGGGGTTGGTTACCTGCATTATTGAGTTGGCAAACTGCACAGTTTTTGACTACTTGATCAGCCTTTCTGGAGGCGTCTTTAATTTTTAGTTTAGAGCATCTTATTAAGTCCAGTATTTGCTGCAAGCCTAAATGGGTGCTCCGATGGATTTGTTCTAACACTCGTTGTCCTAATTTTTCTGGGAGTATGACGTTATTTTCAGAGTCTTTCCACCAATTATTAAGGATTTGGGCCATGGGAAGTTTGTCTATCCACTGAAGGTCACTCTCTGAGTATTCTGGATTTGGGGGTAACTCTTTGGGCCCCGGGTCAGGTAGTTGTAGGGCTAGTAGTTGTGTGAGAGTTTTAGCCACATTTTTAGCAGTCTGATCGGCCAAGTTATTTCCTCGGGAGACTGAGTCAGTAGCCTTTTGGTGTCCTGGGCAGTGGACTATTGCTAGCTTTCTGGGTCCCCAAAGGGCTGCTAGTAAGGCTAGGATTTCTTCCTTATTTTTGATATTTTTTCCTTCTGCCATGAGGAGCCCCCTTTCTCTCTATATTGCCCCATGTATGTGGGCGGTAGCAAAAGCATACCAACTGTCAGTATATATTGTCAGTTTGTGGTCTCTTCCCATTTTTAGGGCTTGGGTTAAAGCCACTAATTCAGCTTTTTGAGCTGATGTCCCCGGGGGCAAAGGCTCTGCCCAAACTATTTCGGTTTCTGAAGTTACCGCCGCCCCTGTGTACCTTTGTCCTTGGTAGACGAAACTGCTCCCATCGGTGACCCAGATGAGGTCGGCGTCGGGCAGTGGGCGGTCTTGCAGGTCTTCCCTGACTCCGTGCACCTGGGCCAATATCTCGGAGCAGTCATGGAACGAGGTTTCTAAGTGCGGATTTGGCAGTAGTGACGCAGGGTTCAGGGTCGTTGGGGGCAGGAAGGTTATCCTGAGGGGGTTTAGCAGTAGCCCCTGGTAGTGGGTGAGCCGGGCATTGCTAATCCATCGATCAGGCGGCTGTCTGAGAACGCCTTCGATGGCATGTGGAGTAGTGACCCGTAGTTCCTGGCCCATGATCAGTTTATCAGCATCTTGCACCATCAAAGCGGTTGCTGTGATTATTCGGAGGCAGGGAGGCCATCCTGCGGCTACTGGGTCCAATTTTTTTGACAGATAGGCAACTGGCCTCCACCAGGGGCCTAAATACTGAGTTAATACCACTTTGGCAACACCCCTGCTTTCGTCCACGTATAAGTGGAAGGGCTTGGAGACATCAGGGAGTCCCAGCACGGGGGCTGATAACAGAGCGGTTTTGATCTGTTGGAAGGCCAACTCAGCCTCTTCCGTCCAATTGAAGGGCTGCTGTTCCTTTGTTGCTTGGTATAGGGGCTTGGCTAACTCTGCAAACCCGGGTATCCATAACCTACAGAACCCCGCCGACCCCAGGAATTCTCTTACTTGTCGCGTTGATTGGGGTCTAGGGATACGTACGACTGTCTCTTTCTGGGCACTGGTTAACCAACGTTGCCCCCCTTTTAACAGGTATCCCAGATAGGTTACCTCTGATTTGCAGATTTGAGCCTTTTTTGCTGAGGCCCGGTAGCCTAGCTTCCCCAAAGTCTTTAGGAGGTCTTCGGTTCCTTGAACACAGGCTTCCGGGGATTTGGCCGCTACTAAAAGATCATCAACATACTGCAAAAGAGTTATTTCAGGGTGTTGCCGTCGGTACTCACCCAGATCTTCGTGGAGGGCTTCGTCGAACAGGGTTGGCGAGTTCTTGAATCCCTGTGGCAATCTGGTCCATGTTAGCTGGCCGTTTATACCCCTCTCAGGGTCTGTCCATTCAAATGCAAAAAGCTCTTGACTTTTGGGAGCCAAGGGTAGGCTGAAAAAAGCATCTTTTAAATCAAGGACAGTATACCACTGTTTTTCAGGGTTCAAAGTACTTAAGAGGGTATATGGGTTGGGTACGGTGGGGTGTATGTCCATGACTCTTTTGTTGACTTCTCTCAAATCTTGCACTGGCCTATAGTCTTTACTATTAGGTTTACGAACAGGTAACAACGGAGTATTCCACGGCGAGTGGCAGGCGCGTAGAACTCCTTGGTCTAGAAGCCGGCGGATGTGGGGCGTAATCCCCTCTTTGGCCTCTAGGGGCATTGAGTACTGCCGAACCCGAACCGGTTCTGTCCGGGTCTGTCCCAGGCTTAACTTCAACAAATATGGCGAGGCGGTGTTTTGCCAGCCCTAAGCCCCCGGTTTCTGCCCATGCTTCTGGGAAACGCTGGAGCCAGGAGTTGATATCTTGATCAGGAGGCACTTACTCCTGATGGAGTCTATATTCATCCTCCAAGGTGATAGTGAGGATGGATATTGGCTTGTTTTGAGAGTCAGTCACTTTGGGACCCCCTGATTGGAAGTGAATTTGGGCCCCCATTTTTGTTAACAGATCTCTCCCCAACAAGGGGCAAGGGCTCTTGGGAATAACTAGGAAGGAGTGGGACACCTTTCCTGTTCCCAAGTCTATGGTCCTCTGAGTTGTCCAAGGATATTTTTTAATTCCTGTGGCTCCTTGTACCCAAGATGAATTATCAGCCAATTTTCCATAAGGCTTGACCAAGACTGAATGTTGCGCCCCGGTATTGACTAGGAACTGAACTGGGGACCCCTCCACTTGCAGAGTTACCCTAGGTTCGGGGAGGGGGTCTGAACCCCGTCCCCCCTAATCCATATCTTGGGTCACAAGTATAGGTGTGGGTTTAGGCTGCCACTGTCCTTGTCCTGACTGGCGCTGTTTCTTTTTGGGGCAATCTTTTATCCAGTGGCCTGTCTCTTTGCAGTATGCGCATTGATCTTTTCCCAGGTCGCGTCTAGGGGCGCCCTTGGACTGGGTTTCTCCTGATTGTAACTGCTCTTTTTGAACAACTGTAGCCAGGACTTTGGTCATTTTCTTGGTGGCCTTAATTTGCCTCTCCTCCGGAGCATCTCTGTTATTATAAACTTTCTGTGCTATCCAAAGAAGGTCTTGGACTTGTTTCCCTTCTAAATCTTCTAATTTTTGGAGTTTTTTCTTAATGTCTGGGGCGGCCTGATTTACAAAGGACGTAACGACAGCCGCCTGGTTTTCAGGAGCTTCTGGGTCCATGGGGTAAACTGCCTAAAGGCTTCCATTAACCTTTCTAAATAGACAGCTGGGCTTTCTGTTTTTCCCTGCAATACAGAGTATACCTTGGCCAAATTAGTGGGCTTGTGAGCGGCAGCCCAGAGACCCGCCATTAGAGTCTGGTAATAAACGAGTAGCCTTCCCCTGTCTTCTGCCGTGTTGTAATCCCATCTAGGTCTGGTCAGAGGGAAAGCTGCATTGATGAGGTCAGGATTGGCGGTCGGCTGGCCGTCATCTCCGGGAACCAGTTTTCTGGCCTCAACCTGTATTCTTTCTCGCTCCTCCGTCGTGAACAGAATCCGGAGGAGCTGCTGACAGTCATCCCAGGTGGGTTGGTGGGTGAACATAACACTGTCTAGAAGGGCCGTTAGGTCTTTGGGGTTATCTGAGAACCGGGCATTCTGGGTTTTCCAGTTGTATAAGTCACTGGTGGAAAATGGCCAATACTGGAGCCTAGGGTTGCCCGTATCATCAGGGGGTCCTATTTCCCTCAGGGGGAGTGCCACAGCGGAATCGGGGGGCCACGAGATCGTCTCACGTTGGGTGCATCCACACGTTCGTCCCGCTGGCCCCCCAGAATTACTTTCGTTCTCGATTGCCACTGGCGTGGCCGCTGCCTCTCGTTCCTCGTGCCCTCCCGGGAGAGCAGCCCGTGGGGCCTGAAGTTGAGGATCGGGGTGAGGGAGATAAGGTGGGGGTTCCAAAGACAGAGGGTCCTGACTGTCGGGCAACACAGGGACGGGGGGCATGGATGGAGTTTTTGATTTGTGAGAGTTTTCCACTGGTCATGCGACCAGTGCTTTACATGGCTCCGGGGCCAGTATGAAAGGAGTTAGCCAGGGTGGCGGGTTTTCCACAAGGTCTTGCCATACCAAGATGTAGGGGATCTGATCAGGATGCCCCAAACGTCCTGGTAGGAAAATTTTAGTTTTTACCTTAGTGATAATAGGGAGGCAAAATGTTCCCTCGGGAGGCCACCCTACGCCGAAAGTGGGCCACTCTGAGCGGCAGAAGGTTATCAATTTTCGTTTCTTTAGCTCTACACTAAGGTCATAGCCCCTAGCTTTGACATCTTTAAAGTTATTTACAAGGAGAGAGAGTGGCGTACTCTGGGCGCCGCCCATTTCAGGAACCCCTGGAGGTAGAGAAAGGGATACAGAGAAATATCAATAACAAGATTTGAAGTAACTTTTGTGTCGTCCAGCAGCTCCTGAAAAGTGAAAGTGAGTTCTAAACAAGTAACAGTCTACAACAGCAACAACAGACAACAGTTCCGCAAGCGCGTTTCGGGTTTAGTTCCCGATCAGGGTCAGACGGGCCAACAGAATACAGAGGCCCCAGAGGGGCACCGGAGGACGTCTCCTACCGGTCCCTGGTGGCTGTCTTATAGCACGTCCGCCAAGACTATGCCAACCTCAGTACAGATCCCGCGGGATTCCTCAGAGAGACAAAGATGAACAGAGACAAAGCCGGCTTACTTACTGATTAGTGATGACCCGTTGACCTGGAGTCTGGTGGGCTCGGGGGGAATCCCGGGAGAGCCCCCAAATGTTGTGCCCTGAGTTCTGAGACCCCCCTCAAAGACGACCACCAGAAACCGAAGTCAAAGCCAAGCGGCCGGGATCACTTTATTGCAGGTTCGAACCCAGACCTCTCTCCGTACAGGCGTAGTCAGGAGGGCAAGAGAGAGGTCCCGAGCACAGCTCAAGCCTACTTTTTATAGTAAGGCACAAACAGGTTACATAAGATTAGGGCATTTTTGCAGTTACAAGATTGGGATTGGTTGACATTTTGAAGTTTGAACATTCGGCAGTTTCTGATTGGCTCCCGCCCTTTTTTAAACCACAAACGTCTAGGGGTTTTTTTTTTTTAGATAAACTGCTTGCTTAACCATGGGTGGGAGGGGGTGGTTTCGATTGAGCAAGCAGGGGGTACGTGACTGGGGGCTGCAAGCACCGGTAATCAGAACAGAACAGAACGGGACAGGGACTTTCACAGCGCTTGTCCATACAACGTCTGGAATCTATAGATAATGTAACTGGTTAGGTCAGGGGTCGATCTTTAACCAGGCCCAGGGCGCTGCCCGGGCTGTCTGCCTGTGGATTTCATTTCTGCCTTTTAGTCTTTTCATTCCCCCCTGTCTCTGGTACCTTTAAGAGCCAATCTTGGGTCTTATACTGATTCTGTTGTCATGACGGGCTGGTATTGGGCTTTAAGGACCATTAGTTGGACTGTGTTGATTCTATCTTTAATAAAGTTTATAATTTTGGATATTATGCAGGGCCCTATGGTAAGGAGGAGGAGTAGGCTAAGTAGTGGCCCCATGAGGGTCATTAGGAGGGAGTACATGGAGGATGCCCACCAACTATCAGCTGCAGAGGTAAATTTTTGTTGTTGTAATTCTATGCTGAGTTTGTATAGCTGTTGGACCCGTGTCTCTACTAACCCTGATTCATTTATGTAAAAACAACATTCTTCTTTGAGAAAGAGACAAGTTCCCCCTTTTTCAGCTGTTAGTAGGTCTAGGGCGCGTCGGTTTTGTAAGGTAACCTGGGCGAGGGAAGTTAGTTGTCTTTGTAAGGAGGCTAGGGATTCGGCAGAGGCTTCCATAGCTATGGAGAATTGTTGGGAGAGTTTAGCAGTTGTGAGTAGAGAATGGCCTAGGGCCCCTCCCGCCAGTCCTGCTACAACTACAGATGTGGCGAGTGAGACGCCGGCCACCAGGGGAAGAAATATAGCCCGTTTTGTTCTGGGGGATAGTATGCTGTCCCATATGTTGTCCCATCCCAGATATTCTGCAGGGGTTCATAAGGTTAATTGGGGAACCAGTGTGACAGGGAGGCGTAAGAGGGTCTTAGTGGCCTGGGTGGAAAGATTTTTATGTAGGGTTCCATTGCATCAGAAGAAAGAACCATGAGGGGCGAACAGGGTTGTGTTAGGAGAAGAGGTGGTATTGCAGAGGGAGGTGCTAGCATTTGAGTAGCAGAATGAGACCTGTGTTTGCCCGGGGCTCAAGAATAGGAGGACACCTTAAAAAACCCGGGAGGCGGAGCTTGCAGTGAGCTGAGATCCGGCCACTGCACTCCAGCCTGGGCAACAGAGCAAGACTCCGTCTCAAAAAAAAAAAAAAAAAAAAGAATAGGGGGACACCAGAGAGGAGGAAGGGTCCTGAGCTGTGTGTAGGAGAGTTATTGAAGGGGCCCGTGAGTGGGACGGCCGTCAGGGGTGGTTGCCCTAGGGCAGCACAGAAGAAGCACGCGGAGAGATTGCCTAGACCAGTGGTGTTTGCAAGCAGTAATCCCTCTCTTAGTAGAGATAACCAAGAGAAGGGGCAGGGGGAAGTTAAGGCTGAGAGTTGTATGTTTAGTTCTTTTTCCTGTTTCTGGATTGTAGCGTGGAGGGTGGTTTGGATCTGAACAAGAGAGCGCCAAAGGTAAAGGCGGCTGCTGGGCCATGTTGTTTTTGGGGTCATGTACATGGCCCCTTTCTGTCGGGTGGTCCAGCGGGAGTCCCACGGATCCCAGACAACCCATGTATATCCTAAGTTGGTTTTGAAAAAATTATGAGAGTTATAGCGTTGTCCGGAGAGGGTCTCAGAAGCTGTGAGAGTTTTGGCAATGTGGATTTTACAGGACTCATAAGGACAACCGACATTCTGTTCGACCCAAGAATCTTTACAATAGGTGATTTGTTGGTCAAAGAGAAAACAGATAGCGGGGGTGACCTTTCCCGGTTGTGCGGCAAAATCAGAGAAATTTAGATAGATGGCCGTTTGACACCCTGCAGGGTGGCAGTCAGCCGTTGCCAAGACCTGGCTCTCTTTTTGTGTCTGGGCATGGTCAGTCCAATTCTCAGTTAAGTAAAAACGCCAAGCAAACGGGGATGAGGCCCCCTGTGATTGGGTCTCCCAGATAAAGGCCTGTACAAGCAAAGCGTTGTGAGGGAAAGGGATATCATATTTACAGTTTAGGTTGTTGACGGCACAAGGTGAGTTTTAAAGGATTGTCTTTAGTCCGGTCGATCGTCCGAGCCGCTGGCGGTCCGACGAGGTCCGAGACTGGATCCACGGGTTTGGCGTGTGTGTAATGGATCCAGGTGGTGATTCCTTCCACCTTGAGTGCGGTTGGTGTTGTCAAGATTATCTGGAACGGTCCTTTCCACCTCAGCTCTAAGGTCTCTTGCCGATGGCGTTTGATGAGAACCCAGTCTCCTGGCTGGAACTGATGTGGTTCAGGTGGAGGTCCTGTTTTGTACATCTCTCTTAGGTTAGGCCAGACCTCCTCATGAACTTTCTGTAGAGTTTGTAGGGAGAATAAGAGTTTAAGACTATCATCGGCTTCGGTTTTAATAAGATTGTCTTTCAGGTCAGGGATGATAGGGGGAGGCCGGCCATACATAATTTCATAAGGGGTAAGTCCTAATTTGTAAGGGGAGTTACGCACTCTGAACAGAGAGTAGGGGAGAAGGAATACCCAGTTAGCGCCAGTCTCCATGGTCAATTTAGTTAGGGTCTCTTTTAATGTTCTATTCATTCTTTCTACCTGCCCTGAGCTCCGGGGGCGGTATGCACAATGTAATTTCCAATCAGCCCCGAGAATGGAAGCCAGTCCCTGACTTACCTTAGCGACGAAGGCAGGCCTATTGTCTGATCCTATCATAACTGGGAATCCATACCTGGGCAAGATTTCTTCTAGGATTTTTTTCGCCACAACCTGAGCAGTCTCTCTCTTTGTGGGGAAAGCTTCCGTCCATCCTGAAAAGGTATCTACAAAGACTAGCAAGTATTTATATCCATATTTTCCTGGTTTTATTTCTGTGAAGTCAACTTCCCAATAGGCCCCAGGTCTGTTTCCTCTCTGCCTTTTTCCACTGCTTTGGGGTTGGTTACCTGCATTATTGAGTTGGCAAACTGCACAGTTTTTGACTACTTGATCAGCCTTTCTGGAGGCGTCTTTAATTTTTAGTTTAGAGCATCTTATTAAGTCCAGTATTTGCTGCAAGCCTAAATGGGTGCTCCGATGGATTTGTTCTAACACTCGTTGTCCTAATTTTTCTGGGAGTATGACGTTATTTTCAGAGTCTTTCCACCAATTATTAAGGATTTGGGCCATGGGAAGTTTGTCTATCCACTGAAGGTCAC
>NW_022310285.1:0-3083 GCF_002776525.5 Piliocolobus tephrosceles
GGTTTTGATTGAGTTTCTTAGTCCTGAGTTGTAGTTTGATTGCACTGTGGTCTGATAGACAGTTTGTTATAATTTCTGTTCTTTTACATTTGCTGAGGAGTGCTTTACTTCCAATTATGTGGTCAATTTTGGAATAAGTGCGATGTGGTGCTGAGAAGAATGTATATTCTGTTGACTTGGGCTGGAGAGTTCTATAGATGTCTATTAGGTCCGCTTGGTGCAGAGATGAGTTCAATTCCTGGATATCCTTGTTAACTTTCTGTCTCGTTGATCTGTCTAATGTTGACAGTGGAGTGTTGAAGTCTCCCATTATTATTGTATGGGAGTCTAAGTCTCTTTGTAAGTCTCTAAGGACTTGCTTTATGAATCTGGGTGCTCCTGTATTGGGTGCATATATATTTAGGATAGTTAGCTCTTCCTGTTGAATTGATCCCTTTACCATTATGTAATGGCCTTCTTTGTCTCTTTTGATCTTTGATGGTTTAAAGTCTGTTTTATCAGAGACTAGGATTGCAACCCCTGCTTTTTTTTGTTCTCCATTTGCTTGGTAGATCTTCCTCCATCCCTTTATTTTGAGCCTATGTATGTCTCTGCATGTGAGATGGGTCTCCTGAATACAGCAGACTGATGGGTCTTGACTCTTTATCCAGTTTGCCAGTCTGTGTCTTTTAATTGGAGCATTTAGTCCATTTACATTTAAGGTTAATATTGTTATGTGTGAACTTGATCCTGCCATTATGATATTAACTGGTTATTTTGCTCATTAGTTGATGCAGTTTCTTCCTAGGCTCGATGGTCTTTACATTTTGGCATGTTTTTGCAGTGGCTGGTACCGGTTGTTCCTTTCCATGTTTAGGGCTTCCTTCAGGGTCTCTTGTAAGGCAGGCCTGGTGGTGACAAAATCTCTAAGCATTTGCTTATCTGTAAAGAATTTTATTTCTCCTTCACTTATGAAACTTAGTTTGGCTGGATATGAAATTCTGGGTTTAAAATTCTTTTCTTTAAGAACGTTGAATATTGGCCCCCACTCTCTTCTGGCTTGTAGAGTTTCTGCCGAGAGATCTGCTGTCAGTCTGATGGGCTTCCCTTTGTGGGTAACCCGATCTTTCTCTCTGGCTGCCCTTAAGATTTTTTCCTTCATTTCAACTTTGGTGAATCTGGCAATTATGTGTCTTGGAGTTGCTCTTCTGGAGGAGTATCTTTGTGGCGTTCTCTGTATTTCCTGAATTTGAATGTTGGCCTGCCCTGCTAGGTTGGGGAAGTTCTCCTGGATGATATCCTGAAGAGTGTTTTCCAATTTGGTTCCATTTTCCCCCTCACTTTCAGGCACCCCAATCAGACGTAGATTTGGTCTTTTTACATAATCCCATACTTCTTGCAGGCTTTGTTCATTTCTTTTTCTTCTTTTTTCTTTTGGTTTCTCTTCTTGCTTCATTTCATTCATTTGATCCTCAATCGCTGATACTCTTTCTTCCAGTTGATCGAGTCGGTTACTGAAGCTTGTGCATTTGTCACGTATTTCTCGTGTCATGGTTTTCATCTCTGTCATTTCGTTTATGACCTTCTCTGCATTAATTAGTCTAGCTGTCAATTCTTCCACTCTTTTTTCAAGATTTTTAGTTTCTTTGCGCTGGGTACGTAATTCCTCCTTTAGCTCTGAGAGGTTTGATGGACAAGCCTTCTTCTCTCATCTCGTCAAAGTCATTCTCTGACCAACTTTGATCCGTTGCTGGCGATGGGCTGTGCTCCTTTGCAGGGGGAGATGCGCTCTTATTTTTTGAATTTCCAGCTTTTCTGCCCTGCTTTTTCCCCATCTTTGTGGTTTTATCTGTCTCTGGTCTTTGATGATGGTGACGGACTGATGGGGTTTTGGTATAGGTGTCCTTCTTTTTTGATAGTTTTCCTTCTGACAGTCAGGACCCTCAGCTATAGGTCTGTTGGAGATTGCTTGAGGTCCACTCCAGACCCTAATTGTCTGGGTATCAGCAGCAGAGGTTGCAGAAGATAGAATATTGCTGAACAGCGAGTGCACCTGTCTGATTCTTGCTTTGGAAGCTTCCTCTCAGGGGTGTACTCCACCGTGTGAGGTGTGGGGTGTCAGACTGCCCCTAGTGGGGGATGTCTCCCAGTTAGGCTACTCAGGGGTCAGGGAACCACTTGAGCAGGCAGCCTGCCCCTTCTCAGATCTCAACCTCCGTGTTGGGAGATCCACTGCTCTCTGCAGAGCTGTCAGACAGAGTCGTTCGCGTCTGCACAGGCCTCTGCTGCTTCCCCTGTTATTTTTTAGCTGTGCCCTGTCCCCAGAGGCGGGGTGTACAGAGACAGGCAGGTTTCCTTGAGCTGCTGTGAGCTCCACCCAGTTCGAGCTTCCCAGCGGCTTTGTTTACCTACTTAAGCCTCAGCGATGGTGGGCGCCCCTCCCCCAGCCCCAGCCTCACTGCTGCCTTGCGGTTAGATTGCCGCAGACTGCTGTGTCAGCAAGGAGGGAGGCTCCATGGGCGTGGGACCCTCCCGGCCAGGTATGGGATATATTCTCCTGGTGTGCCGGTGTGCTTACAGCACAGTATTGGGGTGGGAGTTACCCGATTTTCCAGGTGTTGTGTGTCTCAGTTCCCCTGGCTAGGAAAAGGGACTCCCTTCCCCCTTGCGCTTCCCAGGTGAGGTGATGCCTCGCCCTGCTTCAGCTCTCGCTGGTCAGGCTGCAGCAGCTGACCAGCACCGATTGTCCGGCACTCCCAAGTGAGATGACCCCAGTACCTCAGTTGAAAATGCAGAAATCACCGGTCTTCTGTGTCGCTCGCACTGGGAGATGGAGACTGGAGCTGTTCCTATTCGGCCATCTTGCTCCGCCCTCGATGAATCATGTTTGTAAAGTAGTAGGTTAAAAAAGGAAAAATATAAACACTTATCATTGTGGTTGGTAATATTGTGCACTCAGGTTTACAGCTTTGATTATCTGAAATACCATGAAAAATGACCTGAGACGTTTCATGAGGTCAGTCAGAAGCCTCTATGGGTCCCACCACATACACAGTTGCTCCAAGTGCCCAGGTCTTGAGAAATTTTTTTGTTTGTTTTTTTGA
>NW_022310286.1:0-2484 GCF_002776525.5 Piliocolobus tephrosceles
CCAGCCTTGCATCCCAGGGATGAAGCCCACTTGATCATGGTGGATAAGCTTTTTGATGTGCTGCTGAATCCGGTTTGCCAGTATTTTATTGAGGATTTTTGCATCGATGTTCATCAGGGAGATTGGTCTAAAATTCTCTTTTTTTGTTGTGTCTCTGCCAGGCTTTGGTATCAGGATGATGCTGGCCTCATAAAATGAGTTAGGGAGGATTCCCTCTTTTTCTATTGATTGGAATAGTTTCAGAAGGAATGGTACCAGCTCCTCCTTGTACCTCTGGTAGAATTCAGCTGTGAATCCATCTGGTCCTGGGCTTTTTTTGGTGGGCAGGCTATTAATTGTTGCCTCAATTTCAGAGGCTGCTATTGGTCTATTCAGGGATTCAACTTCTTCCTGGTTTAGTCTTGGAAGAGTGTACGTGTCCAGGAAATTATCCATTTCTTCTAGATTTTCTAGTTGATTTGCGTAGAGGTGTTTATAGTATTCTCTGATGGTAGTTTGTATTTCTGTGGGGTCGGTGGTGATATCCCCTTTATCATTTTTTATTGCGTCTATTTGATTCCTCTCTCTTTTCTTCTTTATTAATCTTGCTAGCGGTCTGTCAATTTTGTTGATCTTTTCAAAAAACCAACTCCTGGATTCATTGATTTTTTGAAGGGTTTTTGTGTCTCTATCTCCTTCAGTTCTGCTCTGATCTTAGTTATTTCTTGCCTTCTGCTAGCTTTTGAATGTGTTTGCTCTTGCCTCTCTAGTTCTTTTAATTGTGATGTTCGAGTGTTAATTTTAGATCTTTCCTGCTTTCTCTTGTGGGCATTTAGTGCTATAAATTTCCCTCTACACACTGCTTTAAACGTGTCCCAGAGATTCTGGTATGTGGTATCTTTGTTCTCATTGGTTTCAAAGAACATCTTTATTTCTGCCTTCATTTCGTTATGTACCCAAGTAGTCATTCAGGAGCAAGTTGTTCAGTTTCCATGTAGTTGAGCGGTTTTGATTGAGTTTCTTAGTCCTGAGTTCTAGTTTGATTGCACTGTGGTCAGAGAGACAGTTTGTTATAATTTCTGTTCTTTTACATTTGCTGAGGAGTGCTTTACTTCCAATTATGTGGTCAATTTTGGAATAAGTGTGATGTGGTGCTGAGAAGAATGTATATTCTGTTGACTTGGGGTGGAGAGTTCTATAGATGTCTATTAGGTCCGCTTGGTGCAGAGATGAGTTCAATTCCTGGATATCCTTGTTAACTTTCTGTCTCGTTGATCTGTCTAATGTTGACAGTGGAGTGTTGAAGTCTCCCATTATTATTGTATGGGAGTCTAAGTCTCTTTGTAAGTCTCTAAGGACTTGCTTTATGAATCTGGGTGCTCCTGTATTGGGTGCATATATATTTAGGATAGTTAGCTCTTCCTGTTGAATTGATCCCTTTACCATTATGTAATGGCCTTCTTTGTCTCTTTTGATCTTTGATGGTTTAAAGTCTGTTTTATCAGAGACTAGGATTGCAACCCCTGCTTTTTTTTGTTCTCCATTTGCTTGGTAGATCTTCCTCCATCCCTTTATTTTGAGCCTATGTATGTCTCTGCATGTGAGATGGGTCTCCTGAATACAGCAGACTGATGGGTCTTGACTCTTTATCCAGTTTGCCAGTCTGTGTCTTTTAATTGGAGCATTTAGTCCATTTACATTTAAGGTTAATATTGTTATGTGTGAACTTGATCCTGCCATTATGATATTAACTGGTTATTTTGCTCATTAGTTGATGCAGTTTCTTCCTAGGCTCGATGGTCTTTACATTTTGGCATGTTTTTGCAGTGGCTGGTACCGGTTGTTCCTTTCCATGTTTAGGGCTTCCTTCAGGGTCTCTTGTAAGGCAGGCCTGGTGGTGACAAAATCTCTAAGCATCTGCTTATCTGTAAAGGATTTTATTTCTCCTTCACTTATGAAACTTAGTTTGGCTGGATATGAAATTCTGGGTTTAAAATTCTTTTCTTTAAGAACGTTGAATATTGGCCCCCACTCTCTTCTGGCTTGTAGAGTTTCTGCCGAGAGATCTGCTGTCAGTCTGATGGGCTTCCCTTTGTGGGTAACCCGACCTTTCTCTCTGGCTGCCCTTAAGATTTTTTCCTTCATTTCAACTTTGGTGAATCTGGCAATTATGTGTCTTGGAGTTGCTCTTCTGGAGGAGTATCTTTGTGGCGTTCTCTGTATTTCCTGAATTTGAATGTTGGCCTGCCCTGCTAGGTTGGGGAAGTTCTCCTGGATGATATCCTGAAGAGTGTTTTCCAATTTGGTTCCATTTTCCCCCTCACTTTCAGGCACCCCAATCAGACGTAGATTTGGTCTTTTTACATAATCCCATACTTCTTGCAGGCTTTGTTCATTTCTTTTTCTTCTTTTTTCTTTTGGTTTCTCTTCTCGCTTCATTTCATTCATTTGATCCTCCATCGCTGATACTCTTTCTTCCAGTTGATCGAGTCGGTTACTGAAGCT
>NW_022310290.1:0-7545 GCF_002776525.5 Piliocolobus tephrosceles
AGTAACAGACAAACAGAGCAAAATCGTGAATGAACTCCCATTTACAATAGCCTCAAAGAGAATAAAATACCTAGGAATCCAACTTACAAGGGATGTGAAGGACCTCTTCAAGGAGAACTACAAACCACTGCTCAGTGAAATAAAAGAAGACACAAACAAATGGAAGAACATACCATGCTCATGGATAGGAAGAATCAATATTATAAAAATGGCCATACTGCCCAAGGTAATTTATAGATTGAATGCCATCCCCATTAAGCTAACAATGACTTTCTTCACAGAACTGGAAAAAACTTCTTTAAAGTTCATATGGAACCAAAAAAGAGTCCACATTGCCAAGACAATCCTAAGCCAAAAGAACAAAACTGGAGGCATCATGCTACCTGACTTCAAACTCTACTACAAGGCTATAGTAACAAAAACAGCATGGTACTGGTACCAAAACAGAGATAGAGACCAATGGAACAGAACAGAGCCCTCAGAAATAATACCACACATCTACAGCCATCTGATCTTTGATAAACCTGACAAAAACAAGAAATGGGGAAAGGATTCCCTATTTAATAAATGGTGCTGGGAAAATTGGCTAGCCGTAAGTAAAAAGCTGAAACTGGATCCTTTCCTTACTCCTTATACGAAAATTAATTCAAGATGGATTAGAGACTTAAATGGTACACCTAAAACCCTAAAAACCCTAGAAGAAAACCTAGGGATTACCATTCAGGACATAGGCATGGGCAAGGACTTCATGTCTAAAACACCAAAAGCAACGGCAACAAAAGCCAAAATTGACAAATAGGATCTAATTAAACTAATGAGCTTCTGCACAGCAAAAGAAACCACCATCAGAGTGAACAGGCAACCTACAGAATGGGAGAAAATGTTTGCAATCTACCATCTGACAAAGGGCTAATATCCAGAACCTATAAAGAACTCAAACAAATTTACAAGAAAAAAACAACCCCATGAAAAAGTGGGCAAAGGATATGAACAGACACTTCTCAAAAGAAGACATTCATACAGCCAACAGACACATGAAAAAATGCTCATCATCACTGGCCATCAGAGAAATGCAAATCAAAACCACAATGAGATACCATGTCACACCAGTTAGAATGGCAATCATTAAAAAATCAGGAAACAATAGGTGTTGGAGAGGATGTGGAGAAATAGGAACACTTTTACACTGTTGGTGGGACTGTAAACTAGTTCAACCATTGCGGAAAACAGTGTGGCAATTCCCCAAGGACCTAGAATTAGAAATGCCATTCGACCCAGCCATCCCATTACTGGGTATATACCCAAAGGATTATAAATCATGCTGAAATAAAGACGCATGCACATGTATGTTTATTGTGGCACTATTCACAATAGCAAAGACTTGGAATCAACCCAAATGTCCATCTGTGACAGACTGGATGAAGAAAATGTGGCATATATACACCATGGAATACTATGCAGCCATAAAAAAGGATGAGTTTGTGTCCTTTGTAGGGACATGGATGCAGCTGGAAACCATAATTCTCAGTAAACTATCACAAGAACAGAAAACCAAACACCGCATGTTCTCACTCATAGGTGGGAATTGAACAATGAGATCACTTGGACGCAGGAAGGGGATCATCACACACTGGGTGCTTTTGTGGGGAGGGAGGAGGGGGGAGGGATAGCATTAGGAGATTTACCTAATGTAAATGATGAGTTAGTGGGTGCAGCACACCAACATGGCACAAGTATACATATGTAACAAACCTGCACGTTATGCACATGTACCCTAGAACTTAAAGTATAAAAAAAAAGTGCACAGTAATTGTTACTGAATATAGACAAAGGATAATGGTGTCAATCACTGAATTATAAATGGTGAAGGAACAAATCTCTGATGCAGAAATATTTTAAATTAATTATGTACATACTGTAGTCTGGAAGATAGGAAGCATAACTCCTCATCTGTTAGGTGTGGCCTGTGCATTTCAGAGTACAGCATAGAAAAGAAATAAAAGAGTAACTTTACAGTGGAGAAATCTGGCAAGTACTACTTCAGCCATGTGATCCAGGTCAACATCAATACTCATAATCCATATTGATAGCATGTGCCCTTGATATTATAGGATGTAAATAACACTTTATCTCTGTAGCCTCCCTTCTAAAACACTTAACTCCAGTGTAATCCTGAGAAATATGTCACACAAACTGTATTAACAGGACATCTACAGCATACCTTGCAAGTATTCTTCCAAACTGTGAGAGCCCTCAATAACAAAGTATGAGAAGCTGTCACAGTGCTGAGGAGCCTAAGGCGACATGATTACCAAGAGCAATGTGATATCCTGGATGGGATCCTGGAACAGAAAAAGGAAATTAGGGCCGGGCGCGGTGGCTCAAGCCTGTAATCCCAGCACTTTGGGAGGCCGAGACGGGCGGATCACGAGGTCAGGAGATGGAGACCATCCTGGTTAACACGGTGAAACCCCGTCTCTACTAAAAAATACAAAAAACTAGCCGGGCGAGGTGGCGGGCGCCTGTAGTCCCATCTACTCGGGAGGCTGAGGCAGGAGAATGGCGTGAACCTGGGAGGCGGAGCTTGCAGTGAGCTGATGTCCGGCCACTGCACTCCAGCCCGGGACACAGAGCGAGACACCGTCTCAAAAAAAAAAAAAAAAAAAAAAAAAAGGAAATTAGGTAAAAACTAAGAAAATCTGAATGAACTATATATTTTAATTAATTATAATGTATAAATATCAGTCTGTTATTATTTACAAATGTACCACTCAAGTGTCCAATTTTAATAATAGGAAAAATAATGTATGAGGGGCACAGTGGAAATCTGCAGTTCTGTACAATTTCTCTGTGAATCTAAAACTTGAAAAAAAATAGTCTGTTAATAATATCAACACAGAAACAAGTTGAGGCATTTGATTTTGGATTTCCAGATTAAAGACGTTGCTTCAGGGAAAGGTGCAAGATAATATCTGACAGTGGCACTGGAAATTTTTCTTTTCTTCTCAATGGAAAGTCAGGTGATACCCCTCAAGTAAACTTTTCCCCAAAATGGAGCTAAAAATGTACCCTGAGGGCAGACATAAATAAAAGGACCTAAAGAAGGAGAGAAATACAAGTCAACGTTAGTCTCTTTCCTCATTTCTCCACCTTTTCTTGTCTGTTCTCAATACATTGATTTTCTGAAGGCACTGGCCTCCTTCACCATTGCCATCTGTGTGTGATATTACCACTGCTAGTCATCCCCTTCCGCAATGAGGATATTTGAACTAGATAGCTGGCAGGGTGCAGTGCCTTGAGAGGCCAGTGAGGACGGTGATTTTTGCTGACTCTGAACTCAATCTACCTCATTGAAGTGAAAGTTTAAATTAGATTTTCAAATAGCATATATGCAGTTGTGTATATCCTCATAATTTTCCCCTTCATGTGATGATTGCTTTCCAACAGGACAGAGCATTGTGACATATAATATTAACCTACGTTATATCTTTCCAGGCTTACAAGTTTCCTTGTTTTACTTTGTTATTTCTAGAAGACTTCCTTTACACTTCTCTTGATTTCTGCCATTTTTATATTAATGGTAAGAACATAATTTTATATATTATGGTAAGAACAACTTTGTGGGTACTTATCATATATTCTTTCAAACAAAGAATGCTATTATGTTTGCTTCCTTCTGAGGTAGCTTATGCATACATTTTTGTTGCCATTTTAGCTTTGATATCATATTAAGTTGAAATTTTTAAAATGACTATTGCTGGGCATGGTGGCTTATGCCTGTAATACCAACACTTTGGGAGGCCGAGGCGGGCAGATCGCCTGAGGTTGGGAGTTCGAAACCAGCCTGACCAACATGAAGAAACCCCATCTCTACTAAAAATACAAAATTAGCTGGGTGTGGTGGTGCATGCCTATTATCCGAGCTACTCAGGAGGCTAAAGCGGGAGAATCACTTGAACCCGGGAGGCAGAGGTTGCGGTGAGCTGAGATCACGCCATTGCACTCCAGCCTGGGCAACAAGAGTGGAACATGAAACTTTGTCTCAAGAAAAAAAAAAAAAAAAAAAGTGACTATTAGGACCCATTCTTGAATTCAGCTAATTGATTAGAGAGAGACAAAATTTTATAAGCAATTTCTCATTATTTTCTCTTACTTGCCTTGACTTTGATTTGATCTGTGGCTGCCACTGTTCTTAATAATTCAATTAACCAATACTTGCTGAGCCACCTGCTCTGCATGAGACAATGTTCTATATATTGCTAGACCAATAACAAGACCGATGAACTACCTAAACTTTACATTCTAGTGAGGTAGCAGATAATAAGCAGATAAACATGTAAGTATATAATATAAGATAGGAAGTGATGAGTAATGTAAAGAAAGAAAAATCAGTTTTAGAAGATAGGCCAAGAGCAACAGTTTTATAAACAGTGGTCTCTGAGAAGACAGCAATTGCTCAAAGACCTGTGTGAGAAAAGCAAACCACACAAATATCTCAATATAGTCTAGGTAGAAATAAACTCAATTAGAAAGACTTTAGGCAAGAGCTTGCCTACGTTTATTGTAAAACAGTAAGGATTTTTGAGCAAATAAAATTGGACAGAAGGTAGTCATTGGCCAGATCATAGAAGAACATAAAATATGATTTGAATATCATTATTCGAATATCTTGCATAATAATGATGTGGTCTTGTATTATCTTTTTTCTTTTTTCTTTCCTTTTTTTTGAGAATGAGTCTTACTCTGTCACCCAGGCTGGAGGGCAGTGGTGCAATCTTGGCTTACTGCAACCTCCGCCTCCCAGGTTCAAGCGATTCTCCTGCCTCAGCCTCCCGAGTAGCTGGGATTACAGATGCTTGTCACAGTGTCTGGCTATTGTTTGTATTTTTTTTTTTTTTAAGTAGAGACAGGGTTTCACCATGTTGGCCAGGGTGGTCTTGAACTACTGACCTCGTGATCCACCCACCTCGGCCTCCCAAAGTGCTGGGATTACAGACTTGAGCCACCACGTCTGGCCATATTATCTTTAAATCTTAGGTTCCTCGTCTGTGAAATCAACTAATATGTGTTTATTGTTATAAGTCAAAGAAAGAAAATTGAAATGAGGCCTAGGATGCTGATTATATTTTGTTCTTTGAGCCAGGTGATAGTTAAATAGATACGATCACTTTGTGAACACTTAAAACCAAACACCGCATGTTTTCACTCATAGGTGGGAACTGAACAATGAGATCACTTGGACTCGGGAAGGGGAACATCACACAATGGGGCCTATCATGGGGAGGGCGGAGGGGGGAGGGATTGCATTGGGGAGTTATACCTGATATAAATGATGAATTGATGGGTGCTGACGAGTTGATGGGTGCAGCACACCAACATGGCACATGTATACATATGTAACAAACCTGCATGTTATGCACATGTACCCTAGAACTTAAGGTATAATAATAAAAAAAAAAAAAAGAAAAAAAAAAAATTTCACAAAATTAAAATGTGTCATCTGGGTGGGGATCATTTGGAAATAGAGTTTTTTCCTACATTTTTATGTCACACTGCCCAGGAAATGGCTTCATATATTTATCCTGAAATGTTATCTCTGGAACACTATCTAGCTAAGCTTTAGTTGGGAAAGGAAGAACACAACATGAGAACTGGCGTGGACAAGACAACCCAGGACCTGCAGTCACATCCATGACTTTCAACAGTTCATCTCACTGCTCTCAATTCATCCCCTGTGAGGTAAAGACCCCATGGTATTTACTTGGACCCCAAGCATCACTGGACGCCATGATGTCTGAGATTCCTACTAGCTGTATAATTATGTGGAGCATCAGCTTTCTCTTTTCTACAAGAAAAATTTAAACTTTCCTGTGAAAAAGCCATGTTCCTTTGAGGTGTGATTTCACTTTCTTTTTTTTTTTTATAATCCTTCCCATGGAGAGGAGGTTTATTTTTTCACAGTAAATACTTCCTTTATATGCATTTCAATGTTTTAGAAGCACGGAGAAACTGGGGAGAACAATCACCGTAATATTTAAAAACAAATATTTAAATGTTCAGATTTCCCCTGTCTCTTCAAATTACTGTTTTAGCCTGCTTCAAAATGCATACTTTGATCGATTGTTAGAAAAATTATACTGTACTGTAGTTACTCAGAATCCCACTCCTTTGTGCACTGTGTCATGTGAGGAGCCGTGGCCCCTGAAGCATAGTCAGGAGGCAAATTGCTTTCGTCTTTGTTCATCCAAAACTCTTAAATTTGAGGTATGTTTTACAGTGCAAAAATTCCTGGAAATGAATCAATTCTAGCAGATTTTGTAGAATCACAATTCTGAAAAGCACTTGAGCAGTTATTTCATTTTGTCAGGGATGAAACAAAGGCACAGGAAGATTAAGAGATGTATTTCAGGTATTCTTGTAAGAACTAGCACTTGACCTCAAGGCTTGGGACTTGCTGACCATGGCCCTTGCCTGGCTTTATGCCTTGTCGGTCCTCAACAGCTTTGAGTACATGGAATACCACTTGTTATTTTCTCTATTGACCATTTTTAGAAAATTTTAAATTATAGTAGTACACCAATTAATACCTGTAGAGGAATTGATAAAGTTAAAAAATCAGTATTTTATAATTATTATAATAATTTAGGCAAGAATGACCAGTGGATGTTAAAATTAACAAGTAGACATTGAATGAGGAATAGGATATTCATATAACATCAAACTATCTCCCCATGAATTATCTATTAATAAAAGGAAAAATAGGAACCATATAGTGAAGAAACCTGGCAGATACCTCTTTAACCAAATGATCAAAGTTAACACCATGAATAATGTGACTTTTATGATATCCTTGACAAAAATGCATAAACTTGAATCTAGTCATGAGGAAACATTCTGCAAAATTGATCTATTTAAAAATACCAGTGTCTTGAAACACCAAGAGAGGCTATAACTGTTTCATATTAAAAGAGGCTATAGAGAAATGACAATGTAACTCTCAGGTTCTCAATTATATCCTGTATAGAAAAAGATGATGAAAAACAATACTGGAGAATCTGGTGAATTTTGAAGATGGACTGTGATTGATAATAACATTATTGATATTAAATTTTATTTTGATAACGTAGTTATATAAAAAGCATGTTCTTAGAAAATAATTTTTGTAGGGCGGGTATAGAGAGAGAGGAAGCATGCATTGTGTCAAAATATTAACAATTATTGAACCATGGTACAAAGGAGCTATTCATGCTATTCTTGCAAATTTATGTTTCAAATTTTCTCAAAATAAACAAAAATTAACCACAACACTCAAATTGGAATAGCAATGCGATTTTTTGGTAACAAATGAAATTTCTCAAAAAGGTATAAAAACATTTTTAAATTCTCTCTAACCACTTTCCTCTATTCTCCTGAGATAATAAATATAAGCAGAAAAATTACATCCTGCCACATCTTATATGCTCATCCAAATATATACTAGATGTTTTTATGAATACATACATATTTCTGTCACAAATAATTGTTTGCACGTTACTCTATAATGTG
>NW_022310292.1:0-48049 GCF_002776525.5 Piliocolobus tephrosceles
GCCAGAGAGAAAGGTCGGGTTACCCACAAAGGGAAGCCCATCAGACTAACAGCAGATCTCTCGGCAGAAACTCTACAAGCCAGAAGAGAGTGGGGGCCAATATTCAACATTCTTAAAGAAAAGAATTTTCAATCCAGAATTTCATATCCAGCCAAACTATGTTTCATAAGTGAAGGAGAAATAAAATCCTTTACAGATAAGCAAATGCTTAGAGATTTTGTCACCACCAGGCCTGCCTTACAAGAGACCCTGGAGGAAGCACTAAATGTGGAAAGGAACAACCGGTACCAGCCATTGCAAAAACATGCCTAAATGTAAAGACCATCGAGGCTAGGAAGAAACTGCATCAACTAATGAGCAAAATAACCAGTTAATATCATAATGGCAGGATCAAGTTCACACATAACAATATTAACCTTAAATGTAAATGGACTAAATGCTCCAATTTAAAGACACAGACTGGCAAATTGGATAAAGAGTCAAGACCCATCAGTCTGCTGTATTCAGGAGACATATCTCACATGCAGAGACATACATAGGCTCAAAATAAAGAGATGGAGGAAGACCTATCAAGCAAATGGAGAACAAAAAGAAGCAGGGGTTGCAACACTAGTCTCTGATAAAACAGACATTAAACCATCAAAGATCAAAAGAGACAAAGAAGGCCATTACATAATGGTAAAGGGATCAATTCACAGGAAGAGCTAACTATCCTAAATATATATGCACCCAATACAGGAGCACCCAGATTCATAAAGCAAGTCCTTCGAGACTTACAAAGGGAATCGGACTCCTATACAATAATAATAGGAGACTTCAACACCCCACTGTCAACATTAGACAGATCAATGAGACAGAAAGTTAACAAGGATATCCAGGAATTGAACTCATCTCTGCATCAAGCAGGACTAATAGACATCTACAGAACTCAGCACCCCCACATCAACAGAATATACATTCTTCTCAGCATCATATCACACTTATTCCGAAATTGACCACATAATTGGAAGTAAAGCACCCCTCAACAAATGTACAAAAAAAGAAATTATAACAAACTGTCTCTCAGACCACAATGCAATCAAACTAGAACTCAGGACTAAGAAACTCAATCAAAACCACTCAACTACATGGAAACTGAACAACCTGCTCCTGAATGACTACTGGGTACATAACAGAATGAAGGCAGAAATAAAGATGTTCTTTGAAACCAATGAAAACAATGATACAACATACCAGAATCTCTGGGACGCATTTAAAGCAGTGTGTAAAGGGAAATTTATAGCACTAAATGCCCACAAGAGAAAGCAGTAAAGATCTAAAATTGACACTCTAGCATCACAATTAAAAGAACTGGAGGAACAAGAGCAAACCCATTCAAAAGCAGCAGAAGGCAAGAAATAACTAGGAACAGAGCAGAACTGAAGGAGATAGAGACAGAAAAAATCCTCCAAAAAATCAATGAATCCAGAGGTTGGTTTTTTGAAAAGATCAACAAAATTGATCAACCGCTAGCAAGACTAATAAAGAACAAAAGAGAGAAGAATCAAATAGATGCAATAAAAAATGATAAAGGAGATATCATCACCGACCCCACAGAAATAGAAACTACCATCAGAGAATACTATAAACACCTCTACACAAATCAACTAGAAAACCAAAAGAAATGGATAATTTCCTGGACACATACACTCCCCAAGACTAAACCAAGAAGAAGCTGAATACCTGAATAGACCAACAGCAGGCTAGGAAATTGAGGCAATAATTAATAGACTACAACGGAAAAAACTCCAGGACCAGATGGATTCACAGCTGAATTCTACCAGAGGTACAAGGAGGAGCTGGTACCATTCCTTCTGAAACTATTCCAATCAATAGAAAAAGAGGGAATCCTCCCTAACTCGTTTTATGAGGGCAACATCATCCTGATACCAAAGCCTGGCAGAGACACAACCAAAAAAGAGAATTTTAGACCAAAATCCCTGATGAACATCGATGCAAAAATCTTCAATAAAATACCGGCAAACCGGATCCAGCTGCACATCAAAAAGCTTATCCACCATGATCAAGTGGGCTTCATCCCTGAGATGCAAGGCTGGTTCAACATACACAAATCAATAAACGTAATCCGGCAAATAAACAGAACCAAAGACAAAAACCACATGATTATCTCAATAGATGCAGAAAAGGCCTTTGACAAAATTCAACGCCCCTTCATGCTAAAAACGCTCAATAAATTCGGTATTGATGGAATGTATCTCAAAATAATAAGAGCTATTTATGACAAATCCACAGCCAATATCATACTGAATGGGCAAAAACTGGAAACATTCCCTTTGAAAACTGGCACAAGACAGGGATGCCCTCTCTCATCACTCCTATTCAACATAGTGTTGGAAGTTCTGGCTAGGGCAATCAGGCAAGAGAAAGAAATCAAGCGTATTCAGTTAGAAAAAGAAGAAGTCAAATTGTCCCTGTTTGCAGATGACATGATTGTATATTTAGAAAACCCCATCGTCTCAGCCCAAAATCTTCTTAAGCTGATAAGCAACTTAGCAAAGTCTCAGGATACAAAATTAATGTGCAAAAATCACAAGCGTTCTTATACATCAGTAACAGACAAGCAGAGAGCCAAATCAGGAATGAACTTCCATTCACAATTGCTTCAAAGAGAATAAAATACCTAGGAATCCAACTTACAAGGTATGTAAAGGACCTCTTCAAGGACAACTACAAACCACTGCTCAGTGAAATCAAAGAGGACACAAACAAATGGAAGAACATACCATGCTCATGGATAGGAAAAATCAATATCGTGAAAATGGCCATAATGCCCAAGGTTATTTATAGATTCAATGACATCCTCATCAAGCTACCAGTGAGTGTCTTCACAGAATTGGAAAAAACTGCTTTAAAGTTCATATGGAACCAAAAAAGAGTCTGCATTTCCACAACAATCCTAAGTCAAAAGAACAAAGCTGGAGGCATCACGCTACCTAACTTCAAACTATACTACAAGGCAACAGTAACCAAAACAGCATGGTACTGGTACCAAAAGAGAGATAGAGTCCAATGGAATAGAACAGAGCCCTCAGAAATAATGCCACACATCTACAGCCATCTGATCTTTGACAAACCTGAGAGAAACAAGAAATGGGGAAAGGATTCCCTATTTAATAAATGGTGCTAGGAAAATTGGCTAGCCATAAGTAGAAAGCTGAAACTGGATCCTTTCCTTACCCCTTATACGAAAATTAATTCAAGATGAATTAGAGACTTAAATGTTACACCTAATACGATAAAAACCCTAGAAGAAAACCTAGGGAATACCATTCAGGACATAGGCATGTCTAAAACACCAAAAGCAACGGCAACAAAAGCCAAAATTGACAAATGAGATCTAATTAAACTAAAGAGCTTCTGCACAGCAAAAGAAACTACCATCAGAGTGAAAGGCAACCTACACAATGGGAGAAAATTTTTGCAATCTACTCATCTGACAAAGGGCTAATATCCAGAACCTACAAAGGACTCAAACAAATTTACAAGAAAAAAAACAAACAACCCCATCAAAGGTGGGGAAAGGATATGAACAAACATTTCTCAAAAGAAGACATTCATACAGCCAACAGACACATGAAAAAATGCTCATCATCACTCGCCATCAGAGAAATGCAAATCAATACCACAGTGAGATACCATCTCACACCAGTTAGAATGGCAATCATTAAAAAGTCAGGAAACAACAGGTGCTGGAGAGATTGTGGAGAAATAGGGACAGTTTTACACTGTTGGTGGGATTGTAAACTAGTTCAACCATTATGGAAAACAGTATGGCGATTCCTCAAGGATCTAGAACTAGAAGTACCATACGACCCAGCCATCCCGTTATTGGGTATATACCCAAAGGATTAGAAATCATGCTGCTATAAAGATACATGCACACGTATGTTTATTGCAGCACTGTTCACAATAGCAAAGACTTGGAATCAACCCAAATGTCCATCAGTGACAGACTGGATTAAGAAAATGTGCCCCATATACACCATGGAATACTATGCAGCCATAAAAAAGGATGAATTTGAGTCCTTTGTAGGGACCTGGATGCAGCTGGAAGCCATCATTCTCAGCAAACTATCTCAAGAACAGAAAAACAAACACCACATGTTCTCACTCATAGGTGGGAACTGAACAATGAGGTCACTTGGACTCGAGAAGGGGATCATCACACACTGGGGCCTATCACGGGGGGGAGGGGGGAGGGATTGCATTGGGAGTTATACTGGATGTAAATGACGAGTTGATGGGTACTGGCGAGTTGATGGGTGTTGACGAGTTGATGGGTGCAGCACACCAACATGGCACAAGTATACATATGTAACAACCAGCAAGTTATGCACATGTACCCTAGAACTTAAAGTATAATAAAAAGGAAGAACAAAACAATAAAATAAAATAAAATAAAAATAAAAATAAAAACAGTGTTAGCAAACTGCTCAATGAAAAGGACAGTTTAACTCTGTGAGATGAATTCACACATCACAAGGCAGTTTTTCAGAAAGATTCTTTCTAGTTTTTATCTGAGCATAATTCCTTTTTCACCATACAGTTCAACATGCTCCCATATATACCTTTGCAGATTCCACGATAACAGTGTTATCAAACTGCTCAATGAAAAGAACGGTGAAACTCTATGTGATGCATTCACACATCACATATCAGTTCCTGAGAAAGCTTCTTTATAGTTTTTATCTGAGGATACTTCGTATTTCAATATCATCCTCAATGTGCTCCCAAATATCCCAATGCAGATTCCATGAAAAGAGTGTTAGCAAACTGCTCCATGAAAAGAACGCTATAACTCTGTGAGATGAATTCACAGATCACAAAGCTGTTTCTCAGAAAGCTTCTCTCTAGCTTTTATCTGAAGATATTTCCTTTGACATCCTAGGCTTCAATGTGCTCCCAAGTAACCTACTACAGATTCTATGAAACCAGTTTTATCAGACTGCTGAATGAAAACAACCATGTAACTCTGTGAGATGAATTCACACATCAAAAAGTAGTGTCTTAGAAACCTTCTTTCTAGTTTTTATCTGAGGTATGAAATTTTTCACCATAGGCCTCAATGGACTCCCAATCATCACTTTGCAGATTCCACAAAAACAGTGTTATAAAACTGCTCAATGAAAAGAGTGGTGTAACTCTGTGAGGTGAATTCACACATCACGAAGAACTTTCTCAGAAAGCTTCTTTCTATTTTTTATCTGAGGATATTTCCTTTTTTACCACAGGTTTCAATGTGATCCAAAATATCCCTTCTTGGATTCCACAAAAACAATGGTAGCGAAGTGATACACGAAAAGTATCGTGTAACTCTGAGAGATGAATTAACACATCAGAAATCAGTTTGTCTGAAAACTTCACTCTCATTTTTATCTGTGAATATTTCCTTTTTCACTACAGGTCTCAATGCACTCCTAAATATACCTTTGCAGATTCCAGGAAAACTGTGTTAGAAAAAGTGCTCCATGAATTGAAAGGTGTAACTCTGTGATATGAATTCACACATCACAAGGAACTTTCTCAGAAAGCTTCTTTCTAGTTTCTATCTGAAGTTATTTCCTTTGTCACCATGGGTTTCAACGCCATTCAATATATACCTATCAGATTCCCAAAAAACAGTGCTACAAAACTGCTCCCTGAAAACTGTGGTGGTACTCTGTGAGTACAAAGCTGTTTCTCAAAAATCTTCTTTCTAGTTGTTATCGGAGGATATTTTCTTTTTCACAATAATCCTCAATGCCCTCCAAAATATCCCATTGAAGATTAAATGAAAAAAAAAATTAGTAAACTTCTCATTGAAAAGAATAGTGTAACTCTGTGAGATGAATTCAAACATCACAAAGCCGTTTCTCAGAAAGCTTCTTTCTAGTATTTATCTGAGGATATTTCATTTTTCACTATAGGCCTCAATGAACTAAAAAAAATCCCTTTGCAGACTCCATGAAAACTGTGTAATCAAACTGTTCAATGAAAGGAATGGTGCAACTCTCTGAGAAGAAATGATACTTCACAACGAACTTTCTCGGAAAGCTTCTTTCTAGTTTTTATCTGTGGATTTTTCCTTTGTTGCCTTAGACTTTAATGCGATCCAAAATATCCCTTCTCAGAGTCCCCAAAAACAGTGCTACCAATCTCATCCATGAAAAGAATCATATAACTCTGTGAGATGAATTACCACAGCTCAAAGCGGTTTCTCAGAAAGATTCTTTTTAGTTTTTTTCTGAGGCTATTTCCTTTGTCACCATAAGCATCAATACGCTCTGAAATATCCCATTGCAGATTCCAAGAAAAAAGTGGTAGCAAACTACTCAATGAAAAGAACAGTGTAACTCTGTGAAATGAATTCACACATCACAAATGAGTTTCTCAGGAAGCAAATTTTTGGTTTTTATATGGGGATATTTCCTTTGTCACCATAGGCTTCAATGTGCTCCCAAATACAATATTGCAAATTCCACAAAAACAGTGTTATCAAACTCCTCAATGGAAAGAACGGTGTTACTCTGTGAGATGAATTCAAAAGTTACAAATCAGTTTCTCAGAAACCTTCTTTCTACTTTTTATATGAGGATATTTCCCTTTTAACTGTACGCCTCAATGTACTCCCAAATATCCCTTGGCAGATTCCATGAAAACAGTATTAGGAAACTCCTCCATGAAAAGAAAGGTGTAACTCTGTGAGGTGAATTCACATATCACAAAGAACATTTTCAGAAAACTGCTTTCTAGTTTTTATGTGAGGATATTTTCTTTGTCACCATAGGCTTCAATGAGGTCCAAAATATCCTTTCTCAGATTCCCCAAAAACAGTGGTTCCAAACTGATCCATGAGAAGAATCATGTAACTCTGAGAGATGAATTAACACATCACAAAGTGGTTTCTAAGAAAACTTGTTTCTCATTATATCTGAGAATACTTCCTTTTTCACTATAGGCCTCAATGTGCTCCCAAATATCACATTGCAGTTGCCACGAAACCAGTGTTAGCAAACTGCTCCATGGAAAGAAAAGTGTAACTGTGTGAGATGAATTCACACATGACAAAGTAGTTTCTCAGAAAGCTTCTTTCTAGTTTTTATCTAAGAATATTTCCTCTTTCACTATAGGCCTCAATGTGCTCCGTATTATAACATTGAAGATTCCATGAAAACAGTGTTAGAGAACTGCTTCATGAAAAGAAAGGGATTACTCTGTGAGATAAATTCACACATCACAAGGAACTTTCTCGTTAAGCTTATTTCTAGTTTTTCACTGAGGGTATTTCCTTTTCCACCATCGGCTTCCATTCGCTCCCAAATATCCCTTCTCAGACACCACAAAAACAGTGATGCCAAACTGCTCTCTCAACAGAAAGCTTTACATATATGAGATGAATGATCACATCACAAAGTAGTTTTCATGAACTTTCTCTCCTGTTTTTACCTGAAGATATTTCCTTTTTCAACATTGGCCTGTATCTGCTCCCAAATATCCCTTGTATATTCCATGAAAAGATTGCTAACAAACTGCTCAATGAAAAGAAAGATTTAACTCGGTGAGATGAATTCTCTCATCACAAAACAGTCCCTCAGAAAGATTCATTCTAGTTTTATCTGAGGGTATTTCCTTTTACACCTTAGGCTTCTCTGCACTCCAAATATACATTTGTACATAACACAAAACCAGGATTACCAAACAGTTCAATGAAAAGAATGGCTTACCTCTGGGAGATGAATTCACCCAGTACAAATAAATCTCTCAGAAAGCTCTTTTCTAGTTTTTATCTTTGCGTATTTACTTTTCCACCATCTCAACTATCACTTCCCAGACACCACAAAAACAGTGATGAAAAACTGCTCAATCAACAAAATGGTTTATCTCTATGAGTTGAATCCGCAACTCACAAAACAGTTTCTCAAAAACCTTCTTTCCAGTTTTTATCTGAAGATGTTTCCTTTTTCACCATATACTTCTATGAGCTCCAGAAAATCCCTTTTGAGATTACCCAAAAATAGTGTTACCAATCTGCTCAATGAAAGAAAGGTGTTACACTCTGAGATGAATTCGCCCATCAAAAAGCAGTTTCTCTAAAGCTTTTTTTCTGGTTTTTATCTGAGGATATTTCCTTTTTCACCATAGATCTCAAAGCGCTCCCAAATATCCCTTTGCAGATTTCACAAAAACAGTGTTAGCTAACTGCTCCATGAAAAGAAAGGTGCATCTCAGTGAGGTGAATTCACACATCACAAAGAGCTTTCTCAGAAGGTTTCTTTCTAGTTTTATCTGAGGCTATTTCCTTTGTCACCATAAGTTTCAAGGCAATCCAAAATATCCCTTCTCAGGTGTATCAAAAACAGTGCTACCAATCTGCTCCATGAAAGCAACCATGTAACTTTGTGACATGAATTAACACATCAGAAAGTGGATTCTCAGAAAGCTTCTTTCTAGTTTTTATATGAGGATATTTACTTTATCACCATAAGCTTCAATGTGCTCAGAAATATCGGATTTCATATTCCAAGAAAACAGTGGAAGTAAACTGCTCAATGCAAAGAGCAGTTTAACTCGGTGATATTAATTAACACATCACAAAGCAGTTTCTCAGAAAACTTGTTTCTAGTTTTTGTCTGAGGATATTTCCTTTTTCACCATATTCCTCAATGCACTCCTGAGTACCCAATTTCAGATTAAACGAGAATAGTGTTAGCAAACTTCTCAATGAAAAGAAGAGTGTTACTTGATGAAATGAATTCACACATCACAAAGCAGTTTCACTGAAAACTTCTTTTTGGTTTTTATCTGGGAATATTTCCTTTGTCACCATAGGCTTCAATGCCCTCTAAAATACCCTATTGCAGATACCACAAAATCAGTCTTATCAAACTGATCAATGAAAAGAATGGTGTAACTTTGTAAGATGAATTCACATATCACAAAGGTGTATCTCAGAAAGCTTCCTTCTATATTTTACATGAGGATATTTACTTTTTCACTATAGTCCTCAATGCATTCAAGAATACCCCATTGCAGATTATATGAAAACAGTGTTAAAAACCTGCTCCTTGTAAAGAAAGGTGTAAGTTTCTGAGATGAATTCACACATCACAAAGAAATTTCTCAAAATGATTCTTTCTAGTTGTTATCTGAGGATATTTCCTTTGTCACCATAGGCTTCAATGCCCTTCGAAATATCACTTCTCAAATTCCTCCAAAACACTGTTACCAAACTGATCCCTGAAAAGGATCGTGTAACTCTGTGAGATGAATTAACATATCACAAAGTGGTTTATTGGAAAGCTTCTTTCTAGTTTTTATATGAGGATATTTTCTATGTCTCTATAAGCTTCAATATGCTCCAAAATATCGTATTCCAGATTCCAAGAGAACAGTGTTAATTAACTGCTAAATGAAAACCACAGTGTAATACTGTGAGATGAATTCACACATCACAAAGCAGTTTCTCACAAAGATTCTTTCCTCTTTTTAACTAAGATCATTTTCTTTTACACCATCGGTCTCAATGCACTTGAATGTATACCTTTGCAGATTCCACAAAAATAGTGTTAGCAAACTGATCAATTAAAAGAATGGTGTAAGTCTGTAGGATGAATTCACACACTCTAAAGCAGTTTCTCAGAATGCTTCTTTCTAGTATACATCTGAGGATATTTCCTTTGTCACCATAGGATTCAGTGTGATCAAAAATATCCCTTCTCAAGTTCTCCTAAACACTGCTACCAAACAGATCCATGAAAAGAATCATGTGACTCTGGGATATGAATTCACATATCACAAAGATGTTTCTCAGAAAACATATTTCTAGTTTTTATCTCAGGATATTTCCTTTTTCACCATATTCCTCAATGCACTCCCAAATATCCCATTGCAGATTAAACGAAAAAATTGGTAGCAAACTTCTCAATGGAAATAATGGTAAAACTCAGTGAGATGAATTCACACATCACAAAGCAGTTTCACAGAAAGCTTCTTCTTGGTTGTTATCTGAGGATATTTCCTTTGTCACCAAAAGCTTCAATGCACTCCCAAACAACTCCTCTCAGGTACCATAGAAGTGGTGACACAGAATTGCTCCATCAAAAAAAAAAAAAAAGTTAAACTCTATGAGATGAATACGCACATCACAAAATCGTTTCTCGGAAAGCTTCTCTCCAGTTTTTACCTGAAGGAATTTACTTTTTAACCATAAACCTCTAGGAGCTCCCGAATATAACTTTGCGTTTCCATAAAAATAGTACTACCAAGCTGCTCAAAGAAAATATAGGTGTAACTCTGTTTGATGAATTCACCCATCACAAAGAAATTTCTCAGAAACTTCTTTCTAGTTTTTATCTCAGGATATTTCCTTTTCCACTATTGCCTTCCATGCTCTCGCAAATATTTCTTTGTAGATTCCATGAAAACAATGTTAGCAAACTGCTCAATGAAAGGAAATGTGAAACTCTGTGAGATGAACTCACACATCACAAAGAACATTCTCAGAAAGCTTCCATCTAGTTTTTAATCTGAGGACATTTCCTTTGTCATCATAGGCTTCACTGTGATCCAAAATATCCCTTCTCAGATTCCCCAAATACAGTGCTACCAAACTGCTCCATGGAAGAAATCGTGTAAGTCAGTGAAATGAATTCACACATCATAAAACAGTTTCTCATAAAGCTTCTTTATTGTTAATATCTTAGGGTACTTCCTTTTTCACTATAATACTCAATGTGCTCCCAAATATCCCTTTGCAGACTCCATGAAAGCACTGTTAGCAAACTGCTGCATGAAAAGAAAGGTGTAACTCTGTGAGATGAATTCAGACATCACAGAGAACTTTCTCAGACAATTTCTTTCTAGTTTTTATCTGAGGATATTTCCTTTGTCACCATAGGCTTCAATGCACTGCAAAATATCACTTCACAGATTCCCAAAAACACTGCTATCAAACGGGCCCATGAAAAGGATCCTGTAAATCAGTGAGCAAAATTAACACATCACAAAGCGGTTTCTGAAAAAACGTCTTTCTGGTTTTTACATGAGGATATATTCTTTGTCACCATAAGCTTCAATGCACTCCAAAATATCCCATTGCGGATTCCAAGAAAACAGTGTTAGCAAAGTGTTCTATGAAAAGAACAGTGTAACTCTCTGAGATCAATTCACACATCACAAATCAGTTTCTCAGAAAGCTTCTTTCTAATTTTTATCGGAGGCTATTTCTTTTGTCACCATAAGCCTCAAAGCGATCCCAAATATCCCTTTGCAGGTTCCATGAAAACAGTGTTAGCAAACTGCTCTATGAAAAGAAAGGTGTGAATCTGTGAGATGAATTCACACTTTACAAGGAAGATTCTCAGAAAGCTTCTTTCTGGTTTTTGTCTGAGGATATTTCCATTGTCACCATAGGCTTCAATGTGATCCAAAATATCTCTTTTCAAATTCAACAATAACAGGGCTACCAAACTACTCCTTGAACAGAATGGTGTAACTCTGTGAGATGAATTCACACATCACAAAGTTGTTTCTCAGAAAGCTTCTTTCTAGTTTTTATCTGAGGATTTTTCCTTTTCATCATATTATTCAATGAGCTCTGGAACATCGCAACACACATTCCATGAAAAAAATGTTAGCAAACTTTTCAAAGAAAAACACAGCATAATTCTGTGAGATGAATTCTCACATCATGAAGAAGTTTCTCAGAATGATTGTCTCACGACTTTATGAGAGAATATTTCCTTTGTCACCGTAGGCTTCAATGCGATCCAAATTATCCTTTCTCAATTTCCCCAGAAACAGTGCTACCAAACTTCTGCATGAAAAGAGTCATATAACTCTGAGAGATGAATTCACAAATCATGAATCAGTTTCTCAGTAAGTTTCTTTCTAGTTTTTGTGAGAAGATATTTCCTTTTTCACCTTTTCCTCAATGTGCTCATGAATATCCCTTTGTAGATTCTAGGAAAATAGTGCTATCAAAGTTCTCCATGAAAAGAAAGGTGTAAACCTTTGAGATGAATTCACACATCACAAAGCTGTTTCTCAGAAAGCTTCTTTCTAGTTTCTTTCTGAGGATATTTCCTTTTTCACTACAAGCCTCAAGGTGCTCCGGAATATCCCTTTGCAGATTCCATGAAAGCAATGTTTGCATATTGCTCCATGAAAAGAAAGGTATAAATCTCTGAGATGAAACCACACATGACAAAGCAGTTTCTCAGAAAGCTTCTTTCTAGTTTTTATCTGAGGATATTTCCTTTGTCACCATAGGGTTCAATGTAATCCAAAATATCCCTTCTCATATTCCCCAAAAACACTGCTACCAAACTGCTCCATGAAAAGAAATGTATAACTCTGTGAGCTGAATTCAAAAATCACAAAGCAGTTTCTCAGAAAGCTTCTTACTACTTTTTGTCTGAGGATAACTCCTTTGTTGCCTTAAGCATCAATGCACTCCGAAATACACCATTGCTGATTCCAACAAATCAGTGTTAGCAAACTGCTCAATGAGAAGAGCAGTTTAACTCTGTGACATGAATTCATATATCACAAAGGAGTTTTGCAGAGAGCTTCTTTTTGGTATTTATTTGAGGATATTTCCTTTTTCACTACAGGCCTGAATGTGTTCCCAAATATCCCTTTGCAGATTCCGTGGAAACTGCACCATGGAAAGAATGGTGTAACTCTGTGAGATGAATTCAAACTTCACAAAGAACTTTCTCAGAAAGTTTCTATATAATTTTTATCTGGGGATATTGCCTTCATCACCCTAGGTTTCAATGCTATCCAAAATATCCCTTCGCAAGTTAACCAAAAACAGTGCTACCAAACTGATCCATGAAAATGGCCATGTATCTCAGTGAGATGAATTAACAGAGTATGAAGCAGTTTCTGTGAAATCTTCCTTCTTGTTTTTATATTATGTTATTTCCTTTGTCACCAAAACGTTCAATGTGATCTGAAATATCCCATTGCAGATTCCAAGAAAAGAGTGCTAGAAAATTGCTCAATGAAAAGAACAGTGTAACTCTGTGAGATGAATTCACACATCACAAAGCACTTTCTCAGAAAGCTTCTGACTTGTCTTAATCAGAGGATATTTCCTTTCTCACCATAGACCTCAATGCACTCCAAAATATCCCTTTGCAGATTCCACGAAAACAGTGTTAGCAAACTGCTCCATGAAAATAAAGGTGTAACTCTGTGAGACAAATTTACAAACCACCAAGCAGTTTCTCAGAAAGCTTCTTTCTAGTTTGTGTCTGAGGAGAGTTCCTTTAACACCATCAACCTCAATGCGCTCCAAAAATCCCGTTCCAGATTCCAAGACAACAGTGTTAGCAAACTACTCAATTGAAAGAACAGTGTACCCCTGTGAGGTGATATCACACATTACAAAGCAGTTTCTCAGAAAGCTTCTTGCTAGTTTTTATCTGAGGATAATTCCTATTTCACAATAGGTCTCAAAGTGCTCCCAAATATCCCTTTACAGATTCAACAAAAACATTGCTAGCAAATTGATTCATGAAAGAAAGGTGTAAATCTCTGAGAGATGAATCCACACATCACGAAGCAGTTTCTCAGAAAGCTTCTTTCTAATTTTATCTGAGTTTTTTGTTTGTCACCATAGGCTTCAATGTGATCCAAAACATCCCCTTTCAGATTCCCCAAAAACAGTGCTAACAAACTGCTCCAGGAAAGGAAATTGTAGATCTGTGAGATAAATTCACAAATTATAAAGGAGTTCCTGAGAAAGCTTCTTTCTAGTTTTTGTCTCAGGATATTTCCTTTGTCACCATATGCTTCAATGCGTTCCAAAATATCCTATTACATACTCCAGGAAAACAGTGTTAGCAAAATGCTCAATGAAAAGAATGTTGTAACTCTTTGAGAAAAATTCATATCACAAAATGCTTTTTCAGAAATTTTGCAGTTTTTATCTGAGGATATTTCCTTCCTCACAATAGACTTCAAAGTGCTCCAAAATATCCCTTTGGAGATTCCAGAAAAACAGTGTTAGCACACTGCTCAATGAAAAGAATGGTGTAACTTTGTGAGATGAAATCACATCACATAGCAGTTTCTCAGAATGTTTCTGTCTAGCTTTTATCTGAGGATATTTCCTTTTTCAGCATAGGCCTCAATGCACTCCCAAATATCCCTTTGAAGATTCCATGTAAACAGTGTTAACTAACTGCTCCATGAAAAGAAAGTTTCTTTTTAGTTTTCATCTGAGGATATTCCCTTTGTCACCATAGGCTTCAATGTGATCCAAAATGTCCCCTCTCAGATTACTGACAAACAGTGCCACCAAACTGATCCATGAAAACAATCATGTATCTCTGTTAGATGAATTCACAAATCACAAAGCAATTTTTCAGAAAGCTTCTATATAGTTTTTATCTGAGGATATTTCCTTTGCCACCATAGACTTCAATGCAATCCAAAATATACCTTCTCAGATTTCCAAAAAACAGTGCTGCCAAACTGATCCATGAAAAGAATTGTGTAACTCCGTGTGATGACTTAACACTTCATAAGGTAGTTTCTCTGACAGTATCTTTCTAGTTTTTATGTGAGCATACTTCCTTTGTCACAATACGCTTCAATGCACTCCAAAATAGTCCACTGCAGATTCCAAGAAAACAGTGTTAACAAACTAATCAATGAAAAGAGCAGTGTGAATCTTTAGATGAATTCACACATCACCATGCAGTTTCTGAGAAAACTTCTTTCTACTTTTTATATGAGGATATTCTGTTTTTCTGATTGTGGTCTCAAACATCCCTGTACAGATTCCATGAAAATAGTGTTAGCAAACTGCTCAGGGAAAAGAGTGGTGTAACTCTATGTGATGAATTCACACATCACAAAGCAGTTTCTCAGAAAGTTTCTTTCTACTTTTTATATGAGGATCTTTCCTTTGTCAACATAGACCTCAACGTGCTCGGAAATATCTCTTTGCAGATTCCATGAAAGCAGTGTACACAAACTTCTCCATGAAAGGAAAAAAGTACCTCTGTGAGGTGAATTTACACATCTCAAAGAACTTTCTCAGAAAGTTTCTCTCTTGTTTTTATCTGAGAATATTTCCTTTGTCACCATAGGCTTTGATGCGATCCAAAATATCTTCCCTTAGGTTCGCCAAAAACATTGCTACCATACTGCTCCTTGAAAAGAATTGTGTAACTCTGGGAGATGAATTAACACATCACAAAGCGGTTTCTCAGAAAGCTTATTTCTAGTTTTTGTCTGAGGGTATTTCCTTTGGTACCCTGAACTTCAAAACATTCCGAAATGTTGCAATGAAGATCCCAAGAAAACAGTTTTAGCTAACTGCTCATGAAAAGAACAGTGTAACATTGTGAGATGAATTCACACATCACAAATTATTTTGTCTGAAAGCTTCTTTCTTGTGTTTATATGAGGATACTCAGTTTTTCACCATAGGCCTCATGAGCTCCCATATATCCCCTTGCAGTTTCCACGAAAAGAGTGTTAGCAAACTGCTCAATGAAGAGAGCAGTGTAACTCTTTGAGATAAATTCACAGATGGCAATGCAGTTTCTCAGAAACATTCTTTCTAGTTTTTATCTGAGAATACTTTCTTTTTCACCATAGGCCACAATGCGCTCCCAAATATCCCTTTGGAGATTCCATGAAAACAGGGTTAGCAAAGTGCTCCATGAAAAAAAGGTGTAACTCTGTGAGTTGAAATCACACATCACAAAGAACTTTCTCAGAAAACATCTTTCTAGTTTTTATCTCAGGGTAATTCCTTTGTCACCATATGCTTCAAGACGATCCAAATGATCCCTTTGCAAATTCTCCAAAAACAGTGCTACCAAATTGCTCCATGAAAAGATTCGTGTAACTCTGTGAGATGAATTCACAAATCACAAAGCAGTTTCTCAGAAAGCTTCTTTCTAGTTTTTGTCTGAGGTTGCTTCCTTTTTTACCATGAGCTTCAGTGCACTGCAAAATATCCCATTGCAGATTCCCTGAAAACAGGGTTCAGAAAGTGTTCAATGAACTGTGTAACTCTTTAAGATGAATTCACTCATCACAAAGCAGTTTCTCAAAACTTCTTTCTAATTTTTATATAAGGGTATTTCCTTTGTCACCATAAACTTCAACACAGTCTAAAATATCCCATTGCATATTCCAAGAAAACAGTGTTAGCAAACTGCCCCATGAAATGAACAGTGTAACAGTGTGAGATAGATGAATTCCCACATCACAATGCAATTTCTCAGAAAGCTTCCTTCTAGTTTTTTTCTGAGAATATTTCATCTTGCACCTTAGGCCTCAATCTGCTCCCAAATATCCCTTGTAGATTCCACGTAGACAGTGTTATTCAACTGCCCCATGGAAAGAAAGGCATAACTCTGTGAGTTGAATTCACACATCACAAACAAGTTTCTCAGATAACTTCTTTCTAGTTTGTATCTGAGGATATATCCTTTGTTAAACTAGGCTTCTTTACGATTCAAAATATCCCTTCTCAGATACCCCAATAACAGTGCTACCGAACTGATCTATGAAAATAATCATGTAACACTATGAGAAGAATTCACAAACCACAAAGGAGTTTCTCAGAAAGCTTCTTTCTAATTTTTATATCACGATATATCCTTTGTCACCCTAAGCTTCAATGCACTCCAAAATATCCCGTTGCAGATTCCAAGAAAACAGTTTTAGGAAACTTCTCAATGAACAGAACAGTGTAACACTGTGAGGTGAATTCACACATCAAAAAGGAGTTTCCTACAAACCTTCATTCTAGTTTTTATCTGATGATATGTCCTTTTTTACCATGCACCTCTAGGTGCTCCCTATATGCCTTTGCAGATTCCACAAAAACAATGTTAGCAATCAGCTCAATGAAAAGAAAGCTGTAACTCGGTGAGAAGAATTCACACTTCAAAAAGAACTTTCGCATAATGCTTCTTTTTCGTATTTTCCTGAGAATATTTCCTTTGTCACCATAGGATTCAATGTGATCCAAAATATTCCTTCTCAGATTCCCCAAAAGGATCTGCTCCATGAAAAGAAAGGTGTATCTCTATGAGATGAATTCACACATCACAAAGAACTTTCTCAGAAAGCTTCTTTCTAGTTTTTGTCTGAGGATATTTCCTATGTCACCATAGGCTTCCATGCAATCCAAAATATCCATTCTCAGATTACTCAAAAACAGTGTTATCAAACTGCTCCATGGAAAGTATCGTGTACTCTGTGAGATGAATTCACAAATCACAAAACAGTTCCTCAGAAACTGTTTTTATCTGTGGGTAATTCTTTTGTCAACTTAAGCTTCAATGCACTCCAAAATATCACATTGCAGTTTCCAAGAAAACCGTGTTGGCAACCTGCTCATTGAAGAGACTAGTGTAACTCAGTGAGATGAATTCACACATCACAAAGCAGTTTCTCAGAAAGCTTCTTTCTAGTTATTGTCTGAGGATATTTCCTTTGTCACCATAGGCTTAAATGTGCTCCCAAATATTCTACTGCAGACTCAACAAATACAGTGTTTTCAAACTGCTCAATGAAAAGAACAGTGTAACTCTCTGAGATGAACTCACAAATCACAAGCAAGTTTCTCAGGAAGCTTGTTTCTAGTTTTCATTAAAGTTTATTTCCTTTGTCACCATAAGCTTCAATAAGCTCAGAAATATCCAATTGCAGATTCCAGGAAAACAGTGTTAGCAAACTTCTCAATGAAAACAACATTGTAACTCTCTGAGATGAATTCAGAAATCACAAAGCAGTTTCTCAGAAAGATTATTTCTAATTTTATGAAAGGATATTTCCTTTTTCACCCTAGTACCCAATGTGCTCCAAATATCCCTTTACAGATTACATGAAAGCAGTGTTGGCAATCTTCTTCATGAAAAGAAATGTGTTACACTGTGAGATAAATTCACACATGAAAAAAGTTTCTGAGAAAGCTTCTTTCTAGTTTTGATCTTAGGATATTTCTTTTGTTACCATAGGCTTTTAAGGGATCGAGAATATCCCCTTTCAGATTGCCCAAATACAGTGTTACCAAACTGATCCATGAATAGAATCCTGTAACTCTGTGAGATCAATGAACTCAGCACAACTTGGTTTCTCAGAAAGAATTTTCTAGTTTTTATATGAAGATATTTCCTTTGTCATCATAAGCTCCAATGCGCTCCGAAATATGTCATTGCAGATTCCAAGAAAACTGTTAGCAAACTCCTCAATGAAAAGAACAGTGTAACTCTGTGAGATGAATTCACACATCACAAAGCAATTTCTCAGAAAGCTTCTTTGTAGTTTTGGTCGGAGGATATTTTCTTTTTCACCACAGGCCTCACTGTACTCGTGAATATCTCTTTGCAGATTCCACGAAAACAGTGTTAGGAAACTGCTCCATGAAAAGAAAAGTGTAAGTATGTGAGAAGAATTCACACATCACAACGCAGACTTTCTCATAAAGTTTCTTTTTGTTTTTTGTCTGAAGATATTTCCTTTGTCACCATATTCTTCAGTGCACTACCAGATATCTTATTGCAGATTCCACGAAAACAGTTACAGCAAACTACTCCAAGAAAAGAATCGTACTACTCTGTGAGATGAATACACACAACACAAAGCAGTTTTTCAGAAAGCTTCTTTCTAGTTTTTATCTAAGGATATTTCCTTTTTCAAAAGAGGTTTCAATGCAATCCAAAATATCCCTTCTCAGATTCCCAGAAACAGTTTTACTAAACTGCTCCATTAAAGGAATTATGTAACTCTGTGAGACAAATACACAAATCTCAGAGCAGTTTCTCAGAAAGTTTCTTTCTAGTGGTTTTTGAGGATATTTACTTTTTTATTGTGGGCCTCAATGCACTCTCAAATATACCTTTGCAGATTAGATGAAAACAGTGTTAGCCCACTGCTCCATGAAAAGAAAGATATAAATCTGTGACATGAATTCACACATCACAAAGCATTTTCTCAGAAATCCTCTATGTAGTTTTCATCTGGGGATATTTCCTTTTTCACCATATTCCTCACTGTGCTCCCGATTATCCCATTGCAGATTCCATGAAAAAAGTGGTAGGAAATTTCTCAATGAAAAGAAAGGTGTATATCTGTGAGCTGAAATCATGCATCACAAAACAGTTGCACAGAAGGTTTCATTTTCGTTTTCATCTGGGGATATTTCCTTTGTCACTGTAAGTTTCAAAGCAATCCAAAATATCCTATTGCAGATTCCACAAAAACCGTGTTAGCAAACAGCTCAATTAAAAGAACACTGTAAATCTGTGAGATGAGTTCACACATTGGAAAGTAGTTTTTCAGACAATTCTTTTTGGTTTTTATCTGAGGATAATTCCATTGTCACATTAGGCTTCAATGTATTCCAAAATATCCGTTCTCAGATTCCCCAAAAACAGTGCTACCAAACTGATCCATGAAAAGAATCATGTATCTCTGCCAGATGAATTAACACATCACAATATGGTTTCTCAGAAAACTTCTTTCTAGTTTTTTTTTATGAGAGTGTTTCCTTTGTTGCCATAAGCTTAAAATGCGCTCCGAAATATCCCATTGCAGAATCTAAGAAAACAGTGTTAGCAAACTGATCAATGAAAAGAACAACGTAACTCTGTGAGATGAACTCACACATCACAAAGAATTTTCTTAGCTTCTTTCTAGTTTTTACCTGAGGACATTTCTTCTGTCACCATAGGCTTCAAGGTGATCTGAAATATCCCAACTCACATTCCCCAGAAACAGTGCTACCAGACTGCTCCATGAAAAGAAAGGTGTAACTCTGTGAGATGAATTCAGAAATCAGAAGGCAGTTTCTCAGAATGCTTCTTTCTAGTTTTTGCCTGAAGATATTTTCTTTGTCAATATAAGCTTCAATGCCTTCTGAAACATCCCATTGTGGATTCCCAGAAAACAGTGTTATTAAGCTGCTCAATGAAAAGAACAGTGTAGCTCTGTAGGATGAATTCACACATCAGAAAGCAGTTTCTCAGAAGGCTTCCTTTTAGTTTTTATCCTAGGATATATCCTTTGTTACCAAAGGCTTCAATACACTCCCAAATATCGTATTGCAGATTCCATTAATACAGTGTTCTCAAACTGCTCCATGAAAAGAAGGTGTAACTCTCTGAGATGAATTTACACATCACAAAGCAGTTTCTCAGAAAGTTTCTTTCTAGTTTTCATCTTGGCATATATCCTTTTTCACTATAGGCCTCAATGTGCTTCCAAATATATCCTTGCAATTCCACGAAAACAGTGTTAGCAAACTGCTCAATGAAAAGAACAGTGTAACTCTGTGTGGTAAATTGACATATCACAAAGCAAATTTTCAGAAAGCTTCTTTCTAGTTTTTATCCGAGGATATTTCCTTTTTCACCAAAGGCCTCAATGTGCTTGTGAATATCCCTTTGAAGATTCCACGAAAATAATGTTAGCAATCTGCTCCATGAAATGAAAGGTGTAAATTTATGAGATGAATTCACTCATCACAAAGCAGTTTCTGAAAAAGCTTCTTTCTGGTTTTTATCTGAGGATATTTCCTTGCTCACCATAGGCTTCAATGCACTCCCAAATATCCTATTGCTACCATAGTGCTTCATGAAAAGAATGGTGTAACTGTGAAATGAATTCACGTAACACAGCGCTGTTTCTCAGAAAGCTTACTAGTTTTTATCCGAGGATATTTCCTTTTTCACCATAGGCTTCATTGATATCCACAATATCCCTTCTCAGATTCCTAAAGACAGTGTTATCTAACTGTTACATTAAAAGTATCATGTAACTCTGTGAGATGAATTCACAAATCACAAAGCAGTTGCTCAGAAAACTTCTTTCTAGTTTTTGTTGGGGATATTTCCTTTTTCAACATAGGCCTCAGTGTGCTCAGTAATATCCCTTTGCAGATTCCGCAAAAGTAGTGGTAGCAAACTGCTCCACGAAAAGAAAGGTGTAACTTGTGAGATGAATTCACACATGACAAAGCAGTTTCTCAGAAAGCTTATTTTTGGTTTTTGTCTGAGAATATTTCCATTGTCACCATTGGCTTCAACGTGCTTCCAAATATCCTGTTGCAGATTTCTGAACAACAGTGCTACCATACTGGCACATGAAAAAAATGGTGTAGCTCTGTGAAATGAATTTAGACATCACAAAGCTGTTTCTCATTAAGCTTCTTACTAGTTTTTATGTGAGGATATTTCCTTTTTCACCTTATTCCTCTATGTGCTGACGAATATTCCAATGAAGATTCCAAGAAAAAAGTGTTAACAAACTTCTTATTGAAAAGAATGGGGTAACATTGTGAGATGAATTCACGCATCAAAAAACAGTTTCCCAGAAATGTTGTTTTGTTTTTTGTCTGAGGATATTTACTTTGTCACCAGAGGCTTCAATGCACTCCAAAATACCTTATTGCAGATTCCACGAAAACAGTGTTATCAAACTGCTCAATGAAAATGACGGTGTATCTCTGTAAGATGAAATCACATATCACAAAGCAGTTTCTCAGAAAGATGCTTTCTAGATTTTATCTGAGGATATTTCCTATTTCACCATAGGCTTCAATGCACTCCCTAATATCTCTTTGCAGATTCCAGGAAAAAAGTGTTAGCAAACTGCTGAATAAAAAGAAAGGGGTAACTCTTTGAGATGAATTCACACATCACAAAGAACATTCTCAGAAAGTTTCATTTCTAGTTTTTATCTGAGGATATTTCCTTTGTCACCATAGGTTTCAATGCGCACAAAAATACCGTATTGTAGATTCCAAACAGTGTTAAAAAACTGCTGCAAGAAAAGAATCGTGTAACTATCGTGTAACTCTGTGAGATGAATTCACACATCACAATGCAGTTTCTCAGAAATATTCTTTCTAATTTTAATCTGATGATTTTTCCTTTATCACCATTGGCTTCAATGTGCTCTCAAATATCCTACTGCAGACTCCACGGAACCAGTGTTATCAATATGCTCAATAAAAATAATGGTGTAACTCTGTAAGAAGAATTCATACATCACAAAGCAGTTTCTCAGAAAGCTTCTTTCTAGTTTTTTTTCTGAGGATATTTAGTTTTTCACCACAGGCCTAAATGTGCTCCCAAATGTCCCTTTGCATATTCCACGAAAACAGTGTTAGCAAACTGCTCCATGAAAAGAAAGGTGTAACTCTGAGAGATGAATTCACCCATCACAAAGCAGTTTCTCAGAAAGCTTCTTTCTAGTTTAAATTTGTGAATATTTCCTTTTTCACAGTAGCCTTCAGCGTGCCCCCAAATATATCCTCTCAGATACATAAAAACAGTGATGCCAAACTTCTCAATCAACAAAAAGATTGAACTCTGTGAGATGAATAAATACATCAAAAACCTTTTCTCGAAATGCTTCTCTCCAGTTTTTATCTGGCATTATTTCTTTTTTCACAGTAGGCCTCTAGGAGCTCCCGAATATCCCTTTGCAGATTCCATAAAAACAGTGCTAGCAAACTGCTCCATGTAAAGAGTGATGTAACTCTGTGAGGTGAATTCATGAATCACAAAGCAGTTTTTCAGAATGTTTCTTTCTATTTTTTGTCTGAGGATATTTTCTTTGTCACCCAAAAGTTGAATGTGCTCCAAATATCCCACTGCAGATTCCAAGAAAACAGTGTTAGTAAACTGCTAAAGAAGAGGAAAGGTGTAAATCTGTGAGATGAATTCACCCATCACAAAGCAGTTTCTCAGAAAGCTTCTTTCTATTTCAAATCTGAGGATATTTCCTTTTCCACCATAGGCTCCAATGTGCTCACAAAAACAGTGATGCCGAACTGTTCAATCAAAGAAACAGTTAAACTCTTAGAGATGAGTACACACATTACAAAACCATTTCTGGGACAGCTTCTCTGCAGTTTTTATCTGAAGTTATGTCCTTTCTCACCATAAGCCACCAGGGTCTCCCAAGTCTCCCATTTCAGATTCCATAAAACCAGTGGTAGCAAACTGCTCCATGAAAATAAACCTGTAACTCTGTGAGATGAATTAACACACCACAAAGTGGTTCCTCAGAAAGCTTCTTTCTAGTTATTATCTGAGGATATTTCCTTTGTCACCCTAAGCTTCAAGGCTGTCTAAAATATCACATTGCAGATTCCAAGAAAACAGCCTTAGGAAACTACTCAATTAAATGAAAACTGTAACTCTGTGAGATGAATTCACACATCACAAAGCAGTTTCTCAGAAAGCTTCTTTCTAGTTTTTTTCTGAGGATATTTACTTTTTCACCACAGGCCTAAATGTGCTCCCAAATATCCCTTTGCATATTCCACAAAAACAGTGTTAGCGAACTACTCCATGAAAAGAAAGGTGTAACTCTATGAGATGAATTCTCACTTCACAAAGAACTTTATCAGAAACCTTCTGTCTAATTTTTATCTGAGGATATTCCTTTTGTCACCATAAGCTTCAATGTGATCCAAAATATCCCTTCTCAGATTCCCCAAAAACGGTGCTAACAAACTGCCTCATGAAAAGAATCTGTAACTCTGTGAGATGAAGTCACAAATCAGAAAGCAGTCTCTCAGAAAGCTTCTTTCTTGTTTTTGACTTATGATATTTCCTTTGTCACCAGAAGCTTCAATGTGCTCTGAAATATCAAAATGCACATTCCAAGAAAACAATGTTACCAAACTGCTCAATGAAAAAAACAGTGTAACTCTGTGAGTTGAATTCACACATCACAACACAGTTTCTCAGAAAGCTTCTTTTTGGTTTTCATCTGAGGTTATTTCCTATGTCACCATAGGCTTCAATGCGCTCCCAAACATCATATTGTAGATTTCATGGAAACAGTGTTATCAAAATGCTCAGTGGAAAGAAAGTTGTAACTCTGTGAGATGAATTCATACATCTGAAAACAGTTTCTCAGAAATCTTATTTCTAGTTGTTATCTGGGGATTTTTCTCTTTCACTATAGGTCTTACTGTGCTCACAAATATACCTTTGCACATTCCATGAAAACATTGTTAGCAAACTGCTCCATGAAAAGAAAGGCATAACTCAGTGAGATGAAAAAACACATCACAAAGAACTTTCTCAGAAAGCTTCTTTCTAGATTTTATCCTAGGATATTTCTTTGTCACCATATGCTTCAATGCGATCCGAAATATCCCTTCTCAAATTCCCCAAAGACAACGGTACCAAACTCATCAATGAAAAGCATTGTGTATCTCTGTGAGAAGAATTTACAGATCACAAAGCGGTTTCTCAGAAACCTTCTTTCTAGTTTTATATGAGGATATATCCATTGTCACCACATGCTTCAAAGCACTCTGAAATATGCCATTAAAGATTCCAAGAAAACAGTGATAGCAAACAGAAAATGAAAAGAGCAATGAAACTTTGTGAGATTATTTCACACATTATAAAGCAGTTTCTTAGAAAACTTCTTTCTGGTTTTTGTCTGAGGATATTTCCTTCTTCACCATAGGCCTCAATGCGCTCCCAAGATCCCTTTGCAGAATCCAGGAAAACAACGTTAGCAAACTGCTCCCTGGAAAGACAGGTGTAACTTTGTGAGATGAAATCACACATCACAAAGAAGTTTCTCTGACAGCTTCTTTCTTGTTTTTATCTGAGGATATTTCCTTTTTCACAGTAGGCCTCATTGCACTCCCAAATGTCCTTTTGCAGATTCCACAAAAAAAAGTGATAGCAAACTGCTCTATGAAAAGTGTGGTGTAACCTTGTTAGATGAACTCACCCATCAAAAAGATGTTTCTCAGAAAGCTTGTTTCTAGTTTTTATCTGAGGATATTTCCCTTTTCAATATTCCTCAATGTGTTCTGGAATATCCCATCACAGATTCCATGAAAAAAAGTGTTAGCAAACTTCTCAATGAAAATATTGGTGTAATTATGTGAGATGAATTCATACACCAAGAAGAAGTTCCTCAGAAATCTTCATTGCAGTTTTTATCTGAGGATATTCACTTTTTCATCCCAGGCCTCAGTGCACTACTAAATATCCCTTTGCAGTTTCCATGAAAACGGTGTTAGCAAACTGCTCCATGAAAAGAAATGTGTAACTCTTTGAGATAAATTATCGCATGACAAAGAACTTTCTCAGAAAGCTTCTTTCTAGTTTCCATCTGAGGATATTTCCCTTGTCACCATAGGCTTCATTGCGATCCAAATTCTCCCATCTCAGATTCCCCAAAAAGAGTCCTACCAAACTGATCCATGAAAAGAATCGTGTAACTCTTTGGGGAGAGTTAACACATTATAAAGCGATTTCTGAGAAAGCTTCTTTCTAGTTTTTATATGAGGGTATTTCCTTTGTCACCATAAGCTTCAGTGCACTCAGAAATACCTCATTGCAGACTCCAAGAGAGTGTTAGCAAACTGTTCAATGAAAACAGCAGTGTGACTCTGTGACATGAATTCACACATCACAGAGCAGTTTCTCAGAAAGCTTTTTTTTTTTATCTGAGGATATTTCCTTTGTTACCAGTGGCTTCATAGCGATGCAAAATATCCTATTGCAGATCCCCTGAAAACATTGTTAGAAAACTGTGCGATGTAAAGAACGTTGTACATCTGTGAGATGAATTCACACATCAGAAAGCAGCTTCTGAGAAAGTTTATTTCTAGTTTTCATCTCAGGATATTTCCTTTTTCACTATAGGTGTCAATGTGTTCCCAAATATCCCATTACAGTTTCCACGAAAGCAGTGCTACCAAACTGCTTCATGAAAAGAATCATGTAACTCTGTGACATGAATTAACACATCACAAAACACTTTTGAAGAATGGTTCTTTCTAGTTTTTATATGAGGATATTTCATTTTCCACCATTGGCTTCCATGCCCTTCCAAATATCCCTTCTCAGGCACCACAAAAACATTGATGCTAAAGTGCTCCTTCAACAGAAACGTTTAGCTCTATGAGTTGAATGCACACATCACAAAGGAGTTTCTCAGAAAGCTTCACTCCAGTATTTACCTCAAGATATTTCCTTTTTTGCCATTCGACTCTAGGCGCTCCTGAATATCCCTTTACAGATTCCACAAAAAGAGTGTTACCATATTGCTCAATGGAAACAAAATTGAAACTCTCTGAGATGAATTCACCCATCACAAAACAGTTCCTCAGAAAGCATCTTTGTAGTTTAAATCTTAGGATATTTCCTTTTTCACCATATGCTTCACTGTGCTCCCAAGTATCTCCTTTCAGATACCACAAAAACTGTGATGCCGAACTGCTTAATCAACAAAAAGGTTAAACTCTATAATACAAATACACACATCAGAAAACTGTTTGTTGAAAATCTTCTCTCCAGTTTTTGTCTGAGTTTATTTCCTTTTTCACCGTAGGCCTCTATGAGCTGTGGAATATCCCTTTGAAGATTCCATACAGTGCTACCAAACTGGTCCCTGAAAAGAATCATGTAACTCTGTGAGATGAATTCACAAATCACAAAACAGTCTGTCAGAAAGCCTCTTTCTAGTTTTTGTATGAGGATATTTTCTTTGTCACCCTAAGCTTCAATGCGCTCCAAAATATCCTATTGCAGATTCCAAGAAAACTGTGTTAGCAAACTGATCAATGAAAAGAACAGTGTAACTCTGTGAGATGAAATCACACATCACAAAGCAATTTGTCAGAAGGATTCTTTTCTGTTTTTATCTGAGGATGTTTCCTTTGTCACCAGAGGCTTCAATGCACTCCAAACTGTCCTATTGAATATTCCACAAAACATTGTTAACAAACTGATGAATGAAAAGAATGGTGTGACTCTGTGAGTTGAATTCACACATCACAAAGCTGATTCTCAGAAACCTTCTTTCTAGCTTATATCTGAGAATATTTCCTTTTTCACCATAGGCCTCAATGTGCTCCTGAATATCCCAATGCAGATTGCACGAAAACAGTGTTAGCAAACTGCTCCATGAAAAGAAAGTTGTAACTCTGTGAGATGAATTCACACATCACAAATAACTTTCTCAGAAAGCATCTTTCTAGTTTTTATATGAGTATATTGCCTTTTTGACCATAGACTTCAATGTGATCCAAAATGTCTCTTCTCAGATTCCCCAAAAACAGTGCTACCAAACTAATCCATGAAAAGAATCGTGTAACTCTGTGACATGAATTAACACATCACAAAGTGGTTTTGAAGAAAGCTTCTTTCTATTTTTTATATGAGGATATTTCCTTTTCCAACATAGGCTTCAATGCCCTTCCAATTATCCCTTCTCAGACACCACATAAACAGTGATGCCAAGTGTTCTCTCAAGAGGAAAGTTTAGCTCCATGAGATGAATGCACACATCGCAAAGGAGTTTCTCTGAAATATTCTCTCCAGTTGTTACCTGAAGAAATTGCTTTTTTCACCTTAGGCCTCTCTGAGCTCCCAATATCCCTCTGCAGATTCCACAAAGACAGTGCTGCAAATTGCTCCATGAAAAGAAAGGTGGAACTCTCTGTGATGAGTTAACACATCACAAAGCAGTTTCTAAGAAAGCTTCATTTCTAGTTTAAACCTGAGTATATTTCCTTTTTCACCATAGATTTCAATGTGTTCCTAAATATCTTCTCTTAGATAGCATAAAAAGAGTAGTGCCGAACTGCTCAATCAACAAAGAGGTTAAACTCTATTAGATGAATGCACATAACAAAACCACTTCTCGAAAAGCTTCTCTCTAGTTTTTATCTGAAGGTATTTCCTTTTTCACTGTAGGCCTCTGGGAGCTCCTGAATATACCTTTGCAGATTCCATATAAACAGGGCTACCAAACTACTCCATGAAAAGAATCATGTAACTCTGTGAGATGAAATCAGAAATCACTAATAGTTTCTCAGAAAGCTTCTTTCTAGTTTTTGTCTGAGGATATTTCCTTTGTCAACCTAAGCGTCAATGGGCTCCAAAATATCCCATTCCAGATTCCAAGAAAACGGTGGTAGCAAACTGTTTAATTAAATGTACAGTGCAAGTCTGTGAAGTGAATTCAAACATCCCAGAGCAGTTTCTCAGAAAGCTCCTTTTTGGTTTTATTCTGAGGATATTTCCTATGTCACTATAGGCAACAATGCCCTCCAAAATTTCCTATTGAAGATTCCATGAAAACATTGTTACTAAACTGCTCAATGAAAATAATGTTGTGACTCTGTGAGATGAATTCACACATCACAAAGCAGTTTCTCAGAAAGCTTCTTTCAAGTTTTTATCTGAGGACATTTCCTTTTTCACTATAGGCCTCAATGCGCTCCCAGAAATATCTTTGCAGATTGCAAAAAAACAGTGTTGGCAAACTGCTCCATGGAAAGAAAGGTGTAACTCAGTGAGATGAATTGACTCATCACAAAGAACTTTCTCAGAAAGCCTCTTTCTAGTTTTTATCTGAGGATATTTCATTTGTCACATAGACTTCAATGCAATCCAAAATATCCCTTCTCAGATTTCCCTAAAACAGTGCTACCAAATTGCCAATGGTGTAACTTTGTGAGATGAATTAGCACATTATAAAGAGGTTTCTGAGAAAGCTTCTTTCTAGCTTTTATATCAGGATATTTCCTTTTCCACCATAGGCTTCAATGCACTCCCAAATATCCCTTCTCTGACACGACAAAAACAGTGATAAGAAAGTGTTCCCTCAAACGGAAATGTTTACTTCTATGAGCTGAATGCAAACCTCACAAAGGAGTTTCTCAGAAAGCTTATCTGCAGTTTTTACCTGAAGAATTTTCTTTTCTCACCTTAGGCCTCTAAGTGCTCCAAGAACTCCCAAATATCCTTCTGCCTATTCCACAAAAACAGTGCTACCAAACTGTGCATTGAAAAGAAAGGTTTAAACCTGTGAGGTAAATTCACCCACCACAAAGTTGTTTCTCAGGAAGCATCTTTCAAATTTTTATCTGAGAATATTTCCTATGTCAGCATAGGCTTGAATGCGATCCAAAATATCCTTTTTCAGATTCCACAAAAACAGTGTTAGCAAACTGCTCCATGAAAGAAAATTGTAACTTTGTGAGATAAATTCACAAATTAGAAAGCAGATTCTTAGAAAGCTTCTTTCAAGTTTTTGTATGAGGATATTTCCTTTTCCACCATAGGCTTCAATGTGCTCGCAAATATCCCTTCTCAGACACCACAAAAACAGTAAAGCCAAAGTGCTCCCTCAACAGAAACCTTTAGCTCTATGAGATTAATGCACACATCATAAAGTAGTTTCTCAGAAAGTTTCTCTCCAGTTTTTACCTGAAGAATTTTCTTTTTCACCTTACGCCTCAATGTGCTCCCAAATATCCCTCTGCAGATTACACAAAAACAGTGCTACCAAACTGCTCAATGAAAAGAAAGGTGTAACTCTGTGAGATGAATTCACCCATCACAAAGCAGTTTCTCAGAAAAATTCTTTGTAGTTTAAATCTGAGAATATTTCCTTTTTCACCGTAGACTTCAATATGCTCCCAAATATATCCTCTCAGATACCACAAAAACAGTGATGCATAACTGCTCAATCACCAAAAAGGTTAAATTCTATGAGATGAATAAACACATCAAAAACAATTTCTCAAAAAGCTTCTCTCCAGCTTTTATCTGAAGTGATTTTCTTTTTCACCATAAGCCTGTAGGATTTCCCAAATATCCCTTTGCAAATTCCATAAAAACAGTGCTACAAAACTGCTCCATATATAGAATCTTGTAACTCTGTGAGATGAATTCACAAATCACAACGCAGTTTTTCAGAACTGTTCTTTCTAGTTTTTATGTGAGGATATTTCCTTCATCACCTTAAGCTTCAATGCACTCTGAAATATCCCATTGCAGATTCCAAGAAAACGGTGTTAGCAAACTGCTCAATAAAAAGAACAGTGTAACTCTGTGAGATGAATTCACACATCACAAAGCAGTTTCTCAGAAAGCTTCTTTATAGTGTTTATCTGAAGATATTTCCCTTTTAACTGCATACATAATTGCACTCCCAAACATCCCTTTGCAGTTTCCATGAAAACAGTGTTAGCAAGCTGCTCCATGAAGAGAAAGGTGTAACTCTGAGAGATGAATTCACCCATCACAAAGAACTTTCTCATAAATATTCTTTCTAGTTTTCATCTGAGGATATTTCCTTTGTCAAGATAGGCTTCAATGCGATCCAAAATATCCCTTCTCAGATTTCCGAAAAATAGTGCTACAAAACTTATCCATGAAAAGAATATTGTAACTCTGTGAGGTGAATTAACACAACATAAACCAGTTTCTCAGAAAACTTCTTTTTCATTTTTATCTGTAGATATTTCCTTTCTCGCTGTAGGCCTCAATATGCTCCCAAATATTCCTTTGCAGATTCCAGGAAAACAGTGTTAACACACTGTACCATGAATAGAAAGGTGTAATCACGTGACGTGAATTCACAAATCACAAAGAAGTTTCTCATACAGTTTCTTTCTTGTTTTTATCTGCGAATAATTCCTTTGTCACGATAGGCTTCAATGTGATCCAAAATATCTCTTCTCAGATTCCCCCAAACTCCTCAATGAAAAGAATAGTGTAAGTCTGTCAGATGAATTCACAGTTCACAAAAAAGTTTCTTAGAAAGCTTCTTTCTAGTTTTGTTCTGATGATATTTCCTTTGTCATTATAAGCTTCAAAGCGCTCCAAAATATCCCACTGCAGATTGCGCGAAAACAGTGTTAGCAAACTGTTCAATGAAAAGAGTAGTGTAATCTGTGAGACAAAAACACATCTCAAAGCAGTTTCTCAAAAAGCTTCTCTATAGTTTTTATCTGAGGATATTTCCTTTTTCACTATAGGCATCAATGCCCTCCCATATATCCCTTTACAGATTCCACTAAAACAAACAGTTATCAAACAGCTCAATGAAAAGAACAGTGTAATCGCTGAGATGAATTCACAAATCACAAAGCAGTTTCTCAGAAAGCTTCTTTTTGTTTATGTCTGAAGATATTTCATTTGTTACCCTAAATTCCAATCGCTCTTACATAACCTATTGCAGTTTCCATGAAAACAGGGTTAGCTAGCTTCTCCATGAAAAGAACAGTGTAAGTCTGTGTGATGAATTCACACATCACAAAATAGTTTCTCAGAAAGCTTCTTTCTAGTTTTTATCTGAGGATATTTCCTTTTTCAAAACAGGCCTGAATGCTCTTCCAAATATCCCTCTGCAGATTCCAAGAAAACAGTTTCAGCAATTGCTCCAAGCAAGAAAGGTGTAACTCGGTGAGGTGAATTCACACATCACAAATAACTTTCCCAGAAAGATCCTTTCTAGTTTTTATCTGAGGATATTTCCTTTGTCACCATATGTGATCCAAAATATCCCTTCTCAGATTTCCCGAAAACAGTGCTAACAAGCTGATCCATGAAAAGAATCGTTCAACTCAGTGAGATGAATAAGGACATAACAAAGTGGTTTCTCAAAAGATTCTTCCTACTTTTTATATGAGGATATTTCTTTTGTTGCCATATTATTCAATGCAATCCAAAATAGACCATTGGAGATTCCAAGAAAACAGGGTTATCAAACTGCTCATTGAAAAGTACAGTGTAACTCTGTGAAATGAATTCACATATAATAAAAAGTTTCCCAGAAAGTTCTTTCTAGTTTTTATTTGAGGATATTTCCTTTTTCACCATATTACTCCATGCGCTCCAAATATTTCTTTGTAAATCCATCAAAACCAGTGTTAGCAAACTGCTCCATGAAAAGAAAGGTGTAACTCTGTGAGGTGAATGCACACATCACAAAGAAGTTTCTCAGAAATCTTCCTTCTAGTTTTTATCTGAGGATATTTCCTTTGTCACAATTGACTTCAATGCCATACAAAACATCTTTTCTCAGATTCTCCAAAAACAGTGCTACCAAACTGATCCATGAAAAGAATCGTGTAATTCTGTGAGATGAACTAACACATCACAAAGCAGTTTCTCAGAAAGAGTTTTCCTAGTTTTTATCCAGGGGATATTTCCTTTGTCACCATAGGCTTCAATGCAATCCAAAATGTACCTATGCAGATTTCATGAAAACTGTTAGCAAACTGCTACATGAAAAGAAAAGTGTAACCATGTGAGATCAAAAAAGACATCACAAAGTACTTTCTCCAGGAGCTTCTGTCTAGTTTTTATTTGAGGCTGTTACCTTTGTCACCATAGGCTTCAATGTGATCTAAAATATTACTTCTCAAATTCACCAAAAACAGTGCTACCAAACTGATCTATGAAAAGAATTGTGTAATTCTGTGAGATGAATTTGCAAATAACAAAGTGGTTTCTCAGAAAGCTTCTTTCTAGTTTTTATATGAGGATGCTTCTATTGTCACCATAAGCTTCAATGTACTCCGAAATACCCCATTGATGATTCCAAGAAAACAGTGTTAGGAAACTGATCAATGTAAAGAACAGTGTAAATCTGTGAGATGAATTCACATATCACATAGCAGTTTCTCAGAAAGCTTCTTTCTAGTGTTTATCTGAGGATATTTCCTTTTTCACCATATTACTCAATGTGCTCCCAAATATCCCTTTGCAGATCCAACGAAAACAGTGTTAGCAAACTGCTCCGTGAAAAGAAAGGTGTAACTCTGTGAGATGAATTCACACATCACAAAGAAGTTTCTCAGAAAGCTTTTTTTTTAGTTTTTATTGAGCATATTTCCTTTTTCCCTATAGGAATCATTGTGCTCCAAAATGTTCCATTCCAGTCTCTGTGAGATAAATTCGCACATCTCAAATAACTTTCTCAGAAAACTTCTTGCTAGTTTTTATCTAAGGATGCCTCCTTTGTCACCATTGATTTCAATGCAATCCAAAATATCCTTCCTCAGATTCCTCAAGAACAGTGCTACCAAACTGATACATTAAAAATTCGTGTAACTCTGTGAGATGAATTAATGCAACACAAAGCAGATTCTCAGAAAGCTTGTTTCTACTTTTTATCAGAGGATATTTCGCTTGTCTCCATCAACTTCAACGTGATCCAAAATATCCCTTATCAGCGTCCCCAAAAACAGTGTAACCAAACGGCTCCATGAAAAGCATCATGTAACTCTGTGAGTCGAAATCACAAATCACAAAGAAGTTTCTCAGAAAGCTTCTTTCTGCTTTTTGTCTGAGGATATTTCCTTTGTCACCAACAGCTTCCATGCACTCCAAAATATCACATTGCAGATTCAAAGAAAACTGTGTTAGTCAACTACTCAATGAAATGAACAGTGTAACTCTGTGAGATGAATTCACACATCACACAGCAGTTTCTCAGAAAGCTTCTTTGCAGTTTTTTTCCGAGGATATTTAGTTTTTCACCATGGGCCTAAATTCGGTCCCAGATATCCCTTTGCAGATTCCCCGAACACAGTGTTAGCAAATGGCTCCATGAAAAGAAAGGTGGAACTCTTTGAGATGAATTCACACTACATGAAGAACTTTCTCAGAAGGCTTCTGTCTGGTTTTTATCTGAGGATATTCTCCTTGTCACCATAAGCTTCTATGCGACCCAAAATATTCCTTCTCAGATTCCTCAAAAACAGTGCTAGCAAACTGCCACACAAAAAGAATCGTGTAACTCCATGGGATGAATTCAGAAATTACAAAGCAGTTTCTCAGAAAACTTCTTTCTACTTTTTGTCTGACGATATTTCCTTTATCACCATATGCTTCAATGTGTTCCAAAGTATTCCATTGCAGATTCCAAGAAAACTGTGTTAGCAAACTACTCAATGAAATGAACAGTGAAACTCTGTGAGATGAATTCACACATCACAAAGCAGTTTCTCAGAAAGTTTCTTTCTACTTTTTGTCTGACAATATTTCCTTTGTCACCATAGGCTTCAATGTGCTCTGAAGTATTTCATTGCAGATTCCAAGAAAACAATGTTAGCAAACTGCTCAATGAAAAGAACAGTATAACTCTGAGAGGTGAATTAACACATCACAAAGCAGTCTCTCAGAAAACTTCCTTCTAGTTTTTATCTGAGGATAGTTACCTTTTCACTATAGGTCTCAATGCTCTCCCAAATATACCTATGCAGATTCCACAAAAACAGTGTTAGCAAACTGCTCCATGAAAAGAAAGGTGTAACCCTCTGAGACTAAAAAACATATCACCAAGAACTATCTCAGAAAGATTCTTTCTAGTTTTCATCTGAGGATATTTCCTTTGTCACCATTAGTTTCAATGTGATCCAAAATATCCCTTCTCAAATTCCAAAAAAAACGGTGCTACCAAACTGAGCCATGAAAATAACCGTGTAACTCTATAAGATGAATTTACAAATCACAAAGTGGTTTCTCAGAAAGCTTCCTTCTAGTTTTTATATGAGGGTATTTCGTTTTTCACCATACGCTTCTCTGCACTCCAAATATCACTTTGTAGATTCCACAAAAACTGGGTAATCAAACTGCTCAATGAAAAGAATGGTTTACCTCTGGGAGACGAATTCACCCATCACAAGGAAATTTCTTGGAAACATCCTTTCCAGTTTTTATCTGTGCATATTTACTTTTCCACCCTCAGCCTCAATGCACTCCCAAATATCCCTTCTCAGACACACAAAAAACCAGTGAGACCATACTGCTCTATCAAAAAAAAGTGGCTTATCTCTATGAGATGAATACACACATCACAAAACAGTTTCTCAAAAACCTTCTCTCCAATTTTTATCTGAAGATATTTCCTTTTTCACTATAGACCTCTATGAGCTCCCGAAAATCCCTTTGGAAATTGCCCAAAAAGAGTGCTACCAAACTGCTCAATGAAAAGAAAGGTGTAACTCTTTGAGAGAAATTTACCGATCACAAAGCAGTTTCTCAGAAATATTCTTTCTAGTTTTTATCTGAGGATATTTCCTTTTTCACTCTAGATCTTAAGGTGCTCTGCAATATCCCATTACAGCTTACATGACAATAGTGTTAGCAAACTGCTCCATGAAAAGAAAGGTGTAACTCTGTGAGATGAATTCACACATCATAAAGAACTTCCTCTGGATGCTTCTTTCTAGTTTTTATCTGAAGATATTTCTTGGTCACCATAGGTTTCAATGCGATCCAAAATATACCTTCTCAGATTCCCCAAAAACACTGCTAAGAAACTGATTCATGAAAATTATAATGTAACTATTTGAGATGAAATAACACATACAAAGCAGTTTCTCAGAAAGCTTCTTTTTAGTGTTTATATTATGATATTTCCTTTGTCACCCTAAGCTTCAATGTGCTCCAAAATATCCCATTGCGGATTCCAAGAAAACAGTGTTAACAAACTGCTCAATGAAAAGAATAGTGTAACTCTGTGAGATGAATTCGCATATCACAAAGCACTTTATCAAAAAGCTTCTTTTGTTTTCATCTGAAGGTATTTTCTTTGTCACCACAGGTGTCAATGTGCTTCGAAATATCCTATTGCAGATCCCATGAAAACAGTGTTATCAGACTGCTCACTGAAAATACTAGTGTACCTCTATGAGATGAATTCATACATCCAAAAGTAGTTTCTCTGAAAGCTTCTTTTTAAAGAATAGTTTAAATATGATAATATTTCCTTTTTCACCATAGACTTCAATGTGCTCCCAAATAATTTCTCTCAGATACCACAAAAACTGTGATGCTGAACTTCTCAGTTAACTCTAACATAACTTCTAATGTTAAACTCTGAGATGAATATACACATCACAAAGAAAAGAAAGGTGTAATTGTGTCTGAAGAATTCACCCATCACAAAGCAATTTCTCTGAAATCTCCTTTCTACTTTCTATCTTTGCATATTTACTTTTCCACCATCAGCCTCAATGTGCTCCCAAATATCAGATTGCAGATTCCAAGAAAACAGCATAAGCAAATTGACCAATGAAAAGAACAGTGTAACTCTGTGAGTTGAATACACACATCACAAAGCAGTTTCTAAGAACGTTTCTTTCTGATTTTTATCTGAGGATACTTCCTTTTTCACCATAGGCCTCAAAGTGTTCCCTAATATCGCTTTGCAGATTACATGAAAACAGTGTTATCAAACTGCTCAATGGTAAGACAGTGTATCTCTGCGAGATGAATTCACACATCCAAAAGTTGTTTCTCAGAAAGCTTCTTTCTAGTTTTTATCTGAGGATATTTTCTTTTTCACCATAGGCCTCAATGCTCTCCCATATATCACTTTTCAGATTCCTCAAAAACAGTGCTAACAAACTACTCCATGAAAAGAGTTGTGTAACTCTGTGAGATGAATTCACACATCACACCACTGTTTCTCAGAAAGCATCTTGCTAGTTTTTATCTGAGAATATTTCCTTTTTCACCATGTTTCTCAATGTGCTCTGGAATATCCCATCAAAGTTTCCACAAAAAAAGTGTTAGCAACTTCTCAATGAAAAGAACAGTGTAACACTGTGAGATGAACTCACACATCACAAAGAAGTTTTTCAGGAAGCTTGTTTCAAGAATTTATATGAGGATATTTCCTTTGTCACCATAGGCTTCAATGTTTCCAAAATATCCCTTCTCAGATACCCCAAAAACAGTGCTACCCAACTGCTCCATGTAGAGAATGTTGTAACTCTGAGATGAATTCATAAATCACAAAGCAATTTCTCAGAAAGCATCTTTCTAGTTTTTGTCTTAGGATATTTCCTTTTTCAACATTTCCCGCAATGTGCTCACGAATATCCCTTTGCAGATTCCACGAAATCAGTGTTAGCAAACTGCTCCATGAAAAGAAAGGTGTAAATCAGTGAGATGAATTCACACATTGCAAAGCAGTTTCTCAGAAAGCTTCTTTTTGACTTTTGTCTGAGGATATTTCCTTTGTCACCGTAGGTTTCAATGCACACCCAAATATCCCTTCTCAGACAACACAAAAACATTGATACCAAAGGTCTCCCCCAACAGAAACTTTTAGCAATATGAGATGAATGCACACATCAGAAAGTATTTTCTCCAAATGCTTCTCTCCAGTTTTTACCGGGAGAATTTTACTTTTTTACTTAGGCCTCAAGGAGTTCCCAATTATCCATTTGCAGATTCCATAAAAACAATGCTATCAAACTGCTACAAGAAAACAAAGGTGTAACTCTGCGTAATGAATTCACCCATCACAAAGAAATTTCTCAGAAAGCTTCTTTCTAGTTTTTATCTCAGGATATTTCATTTTCTAACATTGGCTTCCATGTGCTGCCAAATATACCTTCCCAGACACACAAAAAGAGTGATGTCAATCTGTTCTCTCAGCAGAAAGATTTACCTCTATGAGATGAATGCACACATCACAAAAGAGTTCTCAGAAATTTTCTCTCCAGTTTTTACCTGAAGATATTTGCTTTTTCAACCTTGGTCTCTATCCGCTCCTGAATAAACCTTTGCATATTCCACAAAAGCAGTGTTACCAAACTGTTCAGTGAAAAGTAACATTTACCTTTTTTAGATGAAGTCACCCATCACAAAACAGTCTCTCAGAGAACATTTTTCTAGTTTTTTTCTGAGGTTATTTCCCTTTTCACTATAGGCTTCTGTGTTCTCCGAATATCCCTCTGTAGATTAAACAAAACAGGGTTACCAAATTGTTCAATGAAAATAATTGTTTATCTCTGGGAGGTGAATTCAACCATCACAAAAAAATTTCTCAGAAGGCTCCTTTCTAGTTTTTATCTTTGCATATTTCCTTTTCCACAATCAACATCAATGCATTCCCAAATATCCCTTATCAGACACCAAAAAAACAGTGATGCCAAACTACTCAAACAACAAAGTGGTTCATCTCTATGAGGTGAATACACATATCACAAAACATCTTCTCAAAAACCTTCTCTGCAGTTTTTATCTGAAGATATTTCCTTTTTCAGCATAGGCCTCTATGAGTTCCCGGAAATCCCTTTGCAGATCCCCAAAAACTGTGCTACTAAACTGCTCAATGAAAAGAAAGCTGTAACTCTGTGAGATGAATTCACCCATCACAAAGCAGTTCCTCAGAATGCTTCTTTCTAGTTTTTGTCTGAGGATATTTCCTTATTCACCATAGGTCTCAATGCCCACGTGAATATCCCTTTGCAGATTCCATGAAAACAGTGTTAGCAAACTGCTCCATGAAAAGAAAGGTGTAAATCTGTGAGATGAATTCACACATCACAAAGCAGTTTCTCAGAAAATTTCTTTTGGTTTTGCTCTGAGGATATTTCCTTTGTCAACATACGCTTCAATATGCTCCCAAATATCCTATTTCAGTTTCCACGAAATCAGTGTTATCAAACTGCTCAATGAAAACAACAGTGTATCTCTGTGAGATGAATTCACGTATCCAAAAGTAGGTTCTCAGGAAAAGCCTTTCTACTTTTTACCTGAGGATATTTCCTTTTTCACCACAGGCCTCAGTGTGCTCCAGAATATCCCATCACAGAATTCATGAAAAAAGTGTTAGCAAACTTCTCAATGAAAAGAATGGTGTAACTCTGTGGGTTGAATTCACACATCATAAAGAAGTTTCTCAGAAAGTTTCTTTCTAGATTTTATCTGAGGATACTACCTTTGTCACCCTAGGCTTCAATGTGATCCAAAATATTCCTTCTCAGATTCCCCAAAAACAGTGCTATCAAACTTCCATGGAAAGAATCATGTAACTCTGTGAGATGAATTCACAAATCACAAAGTCATTCCTCAGAAAACGTCTTACTAGTTTTTGTCTGAGGATATTTCCTTGGTCACTGTTTGCCTCAATTTGCTTGTGTATATCACTTTACAGATTCAACAAAAATAGTCTTAGCAAAATGCTCCATGAAAAGAAAGGTGTAAATCTGTGAGATGAATTCACACATCACAAAGCAGTTTCTCAGAAAATATCTGCTTGTATTTTGTCTGAGGATATATCCTTTGTCACCATAGGCTTCAATGCACTCCAAAATATCCCTTCTCAGACACCACAAAAGCAGTGATGCCAAAGTACTCCCTCAACAGAATCGTTTAGCTCGTTGAGATGAGTGCACATATTACAAAGGAGAATCTCCAAAAGTTATTTTCCAGTTTTTACCTGGAGAATTTTCTTTTTTCACCTTAGGCCTCTGTGGCCTCCCAAATATCCTTTTGCAGATTCCATAAAACAGTGCTACCAAACTGCTCAAGGGAAATAAACGTGTAATTCTGTGTAATGAATTCACCCATCACAAAGAAATTTCTCAGGAAGCTTCTTTCTAGTTTTTATCTCAGGATATTTCCTTTTTCACTGTCAGGTTCCATGCGCTCCCAAATATACCTTCTGAGACACCACAAAAACCCTGATGCCAAACTGCTCTCTCAACAGGAAGCTTTACCTCTATGAGATTAATGCACACTTCACAAAGGAGTTATCAGAAACTTCCTCTCTAGTTTTACCTGAAGACATTACCTGTTTCAAACTTGGTCTGTATCCGCTCCTGAATGTCGCTTTGCATATTCCACAATAACAGCATTACCAAACTGCTCAATGAAAAGGAAGATTTAACTCTGTGAGATGAATTCAGCCATCACAAAACAGTCTCTCAGAAAGGTTCTTTCTAGTTTGTATCTAAGGGTATTTCCGTTTTCACCTTGGCTTCTCTGTGCTCCGAATACCCCTTTGTAGATTCCACAAAGCAGGGTTACCAAACTGCTCAATGAAAAGAATAGTTGACCTCTGGGAGTTGAAATCCCATCACAAAGAAATTTCTCAGAAAGCTCCTTTCTAGTTTTTACCTTTGCATATTTATTTTTCCACCATGAGCTTCAATGCCCTCCCAAATATCCCTTCTCAGACACCACAAAAACAGTGAGTCCATACTGCTCAATCAACAAAATGGTGTACCCCTTTGAGGTGAATACACACATCACTAAACATCTTTTCAAATCCTTCTCTCCAGTTTTTATCTAAAGATATTTCCTTTTTCATCATAGGTCTCTGTGATCTCCCAAAAATCCCTTTGCAGATTCCCCAAAAACAGTGATACCAAAGTGTCCAATTAAAAGAAAAGTGTAACTCTGTGAGAGTTACACATCGCAAAGCAGTTTCTCAGAAAACTTCTGTCTAGTTTATATCTGAGGATATTTCATTTGTCACCACAGGCCTCAAGGCACTCCCAAATATCCCTTTGCAGATTCCAAGAAAGTAGTGTTAGCAAACTGCTCCATGAAAATAAAGGTGTAACTCTGTGAGATGAATTCACACACCACAAAGAACTTTCTCAGAAAGTTTATTTCCAGTTTTTATCTAAGTATATTTTCTTTTACATTATAGACCTCAATGCACTCCCATACATCACTTTGCAGATTATACGAAAGCAGTGCTTGCAAACTTCTCCATGAAAAGAAAAGTGTAACTCTGTGAGATGAATTCACACATCACAAAGGACTTTCTCAGAAAGCTTCTTTCTTGTTTTTATCAGACGATATTTTTGTTTGTTTGTTTTTTATTCTTTTTTACAATTTTATTATTATACTTTAAGTTCTAGGGTACATGTGCATAACGTGCAGGTTTGTTACATATGTATACTTGTGCCATGTTGGTGTGCTGCATCCATCAACTCGTCAGCACCCATCAACTCATCATTTACATCAGGTATAACTCCCAGTGCAAACTCTCCCCCCTCCCCCCGACCAATGATAGGCCCCCATGCATGATGTTCCCCTTCCCGAGTCCAAGTGATCTCATTGCTCAGTTCCCACCTATGAGTGAGAACATGCCGTGTTTGGTTTTCTGCTCTTGCGATCGTTTGCTACGAATGATGGTTTCCAGATGCATCTATGTGCCTACAGAGGACACAAAGTCATCCTTTTTTATGGCTGCATAATATTCCATGGTGTATATGTGCCACATTTTCTTAATCCAGTCTGTCACTGATGGATATTTGGGTTGATTCCAAGTCCTTGCTATTGTGAATAGTGCCGCAATAAACATACATGTGCATGTGTCTTTATAGCATCATGATTTATAATCCTTTGGGTATATACCCAGTAGTGGGATGGCTGGGTCATATGGTACATCTAGATCTAGATCCTTGAGGAATTGCCATACTGTTTTCTATAATGGTTGAACTAGTTTACAACCCCACCAACAGTGTAAAAGTGTCCCTATTTCTCCACATCCTCTCCAGCACCTGTTGTTTCCTGACTTTTTAACGATTGCCATTCTAACTGGTGTGAGATGGTATCTCATTGTGGTTTTGATTTGCATTTCTCTGATGGCCAGTGATGATGAGCATTTTTTCATGTGTCTTTTGGCTGTATGAATGTCTTCTTTAGAGAAATGTCTGTTCATATCCTTTGCCCACTTTTTGACAGGGTTGTTTGATTTTTTCTTGTAAATCTGTTTGAGTTCTTTGTACGTTCTGGATATTAGCCCTTTGTCTGATGAGTAGATTGCAGAAATGTTCTCCCATTCTGTAGGTTTCCTGTTCACTCTGATGGTAGTTTCTTTTGCTGTGCAGAAGCTCTTTGATTAGATCCCATTTCTCAATTTTGGCTTTCGTTGCCGTTGCTTTTGGTGTTTTACACATGAAGTCCTTGCCCATGCCTATGTCCTGAATCGTACCTAGGTTTTCTTCTAGGGTTTCTATGGTATTAGGTCTAACATTTAATTATCTTGAATTAATTTTCATATAAGGAGTAAGGAAAGGATCCAGTTTCAGCTTTCTACTTATGGCTAGCCAATTTACCCAGCACCATTTATTAAATAGGGAATCCTTTCCCCATTTCTTGTTTTTGTCAGGTTTGTATATCTATAAATAACCTTGGGCAGTATGGCCATTTTCACGATATTGATTCTTCCTATCCATGATCATGGTATGTTCTTCCATTTGTTTGTGTCCTCTTTTATTTCACTGAGCAGTGGTTTGTAGTTCTCCTTGAAGAGGTCCTTTACATACCTTGTAAGTTGGATTCCTAGGTATTTTATTCTCTCGGAAGCAATTGTGAATGGAAGTTCATTCATGATTTGGCTTTCTGTTTGTCTGTTACTTGTTTATAAGAATGCTTGCGATTTTTGCACATTAATTTTGTATCCTGAGACTTTGCTGAAGTTGCTTATCAGCTTAAGGAGATTTTGGGCTGAGAGAATGGGGTTTTCTAAATATACAATCATGTCATCTGCCAACGGGGACAATTTGACTTCTTCTTTTCTAAACTGAATACGCTTTCTTTCTCTTGCCTGATTGCCCTAGCCAGAACTTCCAATGCTATGTTGAATAGGAGTGGAGAGAGAGGGCATCCCTGTCTTGTGCCAGTTTTCAAAGGGAATTTTTCCAGTTTTTGTCCATTCAGAATGATATTGGCTGTTGGTTTGTCATAAATAGCTCTTATTATTTTGAGATACGTTCCATCAATACCGAATTTATTGAGCATTTTTAACATGAAGCACTGTTGAATTTTGTCAAAGGCCTTTTCTGCATCTATTGAGATAATCAAGTGATTTTTGTCTTTGGTTCTGTTTATATGCTGGATTACGTTTATTGATTTGGGAATGTTGAACCAGCCTTGCATCCCAGGGATGAAGCCCACTTGATCATGGTGGATAAGCTTTTTGATGTGCTGCTGAGTCTGGTTTGCCAGTATTTTATTGAGGATTTTTGCATCGATGTTCATCAGGGAGATTGGTCTAAAATTCTCTTTTTTTGTTGTGTCTCTGCCAGGCTTTGGTATCAGGATGATGTTGGCCTTATAAAACGAGTTAGGGAAGATTCCCTCTTTTTCTATTGATTGGAATAGTTTCAGAAGGAATGGTACCAGCTCCTCCTTGTACCTCTGGTAGAATTCAGCTGTGAATCCATCTGGTCTTGTGCTTTTTTTGGTGGGTAGGCTATTAATTATTGCCTCAATTTCAGAGCCTGCTATTGGTCTATTCAGGGATTCAGCTTCTTCCTGGTTTAGTCTTGGGAGAGTGTAAGTGTCCAGGAAATTATCCATTTCTTCTAGATTTTCTAGTTGATTTGCGTAGAGGTGTTTATAGTATTCTCTGATGGTAGTTTGTATTTCTGTGGGGTCAGTGGTGATATCCCCTTTATCATTTTTTATTGTGTCTATTTGATTCTTCTCTCTTTTGTTCTTTATTAGTCTTGCCAGCAGTCTCTCAATTTTGTTGATCTTTTCAAAAAACGACCTCCTGGATTCATTGATTTTTTGGAGGGTTTTTTGTGTCTCTATCTCCTTCAGTTCTTCTCTGATCTTAATTATTTCTTGCATTCTGCTAGCTTTTGAATATGTTTGCTCTTGCTTCTCTAGATCTTTTAATTGTGATGTTAGAGTGTCAATTTTAGATCTTTCCAGCTTTCTCTTGTGGGCATTTAGTGCTATAAATTTCCCTCTATACACAGCTTTAAATGTGTCCCAGAGATTCTGGTATGTTGTGTCTTTGTTCTCGTTGGTTTCAAATAACATCTTTATTTCTGCCTTCATTTCATTATGTACCCAGTAGTCATTCAGGAGCAGGTTGCACAGTTTCCATGTAGTTCAGCGGTTTTGGTTGAGTTTCTTAGTCCTGAGTTCTAGTTTGATTGCACTGTGGTCTGAGAGACTGTTTGTTATAATTTCTTTTTGTGTACATTTGCTGAGTGCTTTACTTCCAATTATGTGGTCAATTTTGGAATAAGTGTAATGTGGTGCTGAGAAGAATGTATATTCTGTTGATTTGGGGTGGAGAGTTCTGTGGATGTCTATTAGGTCTGTTTGTTGCAGAGATGAGTTCAATTCCCGCTTATCTTTGTTAACTTTCTGTCTCGTTGATCTGTCTAATGTTGACAGTGGGGTATTGAAGTCTCCCATTATTATTGTATGGGAGTCTAAGTCTCTTTTTAAGTCTCTAAGGACTTGTTTTATGAATCTGGGTGCTCCTGTATTGGGTGCATATTTATTTAGGATGGTTTGCTCTTCCTGTTGAATTGATCCCTTTACCATTATGTAATGGCCTTCTTTGTCTCTTTTGATCTTTGATGGTTTAAAGTCTGTTTTATCAGAGACTAGGATTGCACCCCCTGCTTTTTTTTGTTCTCCACTTGCTTGATAGATCTTCCTCCATCCCTTTATTTTGAGCCTATGTATGTCTCTGCATGTGAGATGGGTCTCCTGAATACAGCAGACTGATGGGGTGAGCTGGGGGGCCAGAATTCCCCATGGGATCTGCTGAGGCCTTTGTTATGACTGCATCACATCTGAACTTCTTGCTGTTCCCAGCCCTGCTTTCTTGTTTTCTTACAGTTGTTTGTTCTCAAACATATTCCCCAATAAACTATTATGTGCAAAAAAAAAAAAGAAGTGTTAGCAAATTTCTCAATGTAAAGAGCGGTGTAATTCTGTGAGATGAATTCACACATCACAAAGTAGTTTCACAGAAATCTTCTTTTTGGTTTTTATCAGAGGATATTTCTTTATCACCATAATCCTCCATGCACTCCCAAATATCCCTTTGAAGATTCCACGAAAGCAGTGTTAGCAAACTACTCCATAAAAAGAAAGGTATAACACTTTGAGATGAATGCACAAATCACAATGTACTTTCTCAGAATGATCCTTTCTAGTTTTTATCCGAGGATATTTCCTCTGTCACTGCAGGCTTCAATGTGATCCCAAATATTCCTTCTCAGATTCCAGAAAAAGAGTGCTCCCAAATTGATCCAAGAAAAGATGCATGTAACTCTGAATGAATTAACACATAACAAAACGCTTTCTCACAAAGCTTCTTTCCACGTTTTATATGAGGATATTTCCTTTGTTACCAACAGCTTTAATGCGCTCTGAAATATCCTATTGCAGATTCCAAGAAAACAGTATTAGCAAACTGTTCAGTGAAATCAACAGTGTAACTCCATGAGATGAATTCACGCATCACAAGGCAGTTTCTCAGAAAGCTTCTGTTTAGTTTTAGTATGAGGATATTTGCTTTTTCACCAAAGGCATCAAATCTCTCAGAAAAATCCCTTCTCAGATTCCATGATAACAGTGTTAGCAAACTGCTCCATGAAAAGAAAGGTGTAATTCTGTGAGATGAATTGGCTCAACACAAAGCAGTTTCTTAGAAAACTTCTTTTTGGTTTGTAACTGAGGATATTTCCTTTGTTACCATATGCTTCAATGCACTCTTAAATATCCTATTGTAGATTCCACGAAAACAGTGTTATTAAACTGCTCAATGAAAACAATGGTGTAACTCTGTAAGATGAATTCACACTTCACAAAGCAGTTTTTCAGAAATCTTCTTTCTAGTTTTTTCTGAGGGTATTCCGTTTTTCACTATAGGCCTCAATGCGCTCCCGAATATCCCTTTGCAGATTCAAAGAAAACAGTGTTATCAAACAGTTTCATGAATAGAAAGGTTTAAATCTGTGACATGAATTCAAACATCACAAAGAACTTTCTCAGAAAGGTTCTTTCTAGTTTTTATCTGAGGATATCTCCTTTGCCACCATAGGCTTCAATGTGATCCAAAGTATCCCTTCTCAGATTCCCCAAAAACAGTGCTACCAAACTGATCTATGAAAAGAATCCTTTATCTCTGTGAGATGTATTAACACATCACATAGTGGTTTCTCAGAAAGCTTGTTTTTAGTTTTAATATGAGGATATTTCCTTTGTCACCATAAACTTCAATGCACTCCAAAATATCCCATTGTAGACTCCAGAAAAACAGTGTAAGCAAATGACTGAATGAAATGAACAGTGTAAATCTGTAAGATGAATTCAAACATCACAAAGCCATATCCCAGAAATCTTCTTTCTACTTTTTCTCTGAGGATATTTCCTTTTTCACCACAGGCCTCAATGTGCTCCTAAACATTCCTTTGCAGATTCCACCAAAACTGTGTTAGCAATCTGCTCCATGAATAGAAAAGTGATACTCTGTTAGGTGAATACACACAATACAAAGAAGTTTCTGAGAAATCTTCTTTCTAGTTTTTATCTGAGGTTATTTCCTTTGTCACCCTAGGCTTCCATGAGATCAAAAATATCCCTTCTCAGATTCCCCAAAAACAGTGCTGCCAAACTGCTCCATGAAAAGAATGGTGTAACTACGTGAGATGAATTCATACATCACAAAGCTGTTTATCAGACAGCTTCTTTCTAGTATTTATCTGAGGATATTTCCTTTTTCTCCATATTCCTCAAAGCACTCTGTAATATCCCTTTGCAGATTCCACCAAAAAAGTGATAACAAACTTCTCAATGAATAGAACGGTGTAACTCTGTGAGATTAATTGACACATCACAAAGCAGTTTCACAGAAAGCTCTCTCTAGTATTTTATGAGTATATTTCCTTTTTTAACATATTCCTCAATGCACTCATGAATATCCCTTTTTGGATTCCACAAAAATAGTATTAGCAAACTGTTTCATAAGAAAAATGTAAATCTTTGAGATGAATTCACACATCACAGAGCAGTTTCTCAGAAAGTTTCATTCTAGTTTTTATATGAGGATATTTCTTTTGTTACCACAAGCTTCAGTGCAAAGCTCCAAAATATCCCTTTGTAGACGCTAGGAAAATAGTGTTAGAAAACGGCTCAATGAAATGAACAGTGTAAATCTGTAAGATGATTTCACACATCACAAAGCAGTTTCTCAGAAAGCTTCTTTCTGTTTTTTTCTCTGAGGATATTTCCTTTTTTCACCATAGACCTCAATGCACTCCTAAACATCCCTTTGCAGATTCCATGAAAACTGTATTAGCAATCTGCTCCATGAACAGAAAGGTGATACTCTGTGAGGTGAATACACACATTACAAAGAAGTTTCTGAGAAAGCTTCTTTCTAGTTTTTATCTGAGGATATTTCCTTTGTCACCCTCGGCTTCAATGCAATCCAAAATATCCCTTCTCAGATTCCCCAAAACCAGTGCTGCCAAACTGCTCCACGAAAAGAATGGTGTAACTATGTGAGGTGAATTCATACATCACAAATCTGTTTCTCAGACTGTTTCTTTTTAGTATGTATCTGAGGATATTTCCTTTTTCTCCATATTCCACAATGCGCTCTGGAATATCCCATTGCAGATTCCACCAAAAGAATGTTAGCAAACTTCTCAATGAAGAGACCGGTATAACTCTGTGAGATGAATTCACACATCACAAAGCAGTTTAACAGAAAGCTTCTTTCTAATATTTGTATGAGTATATTTCCTTTTTCAACATATTCTTCAATGCATTCACGAATATCCCTTTTCAGATTCCACAATAATAGTATTAGAAAACTGCTGCAGGAAAGAAAAGTGTAAATCTGTGAGATGAATTCACACATCACAAAACAGTTTCTCAGAAAGATTCTTTTTGGGTTTTCTCTGAGGATATGTCCTAGTCACACAGGCTTCAAAGCACTCCCAAATATCCTATTGCAGATTCCACGAAAACAGTGTTAGCAAACTGCTCCATGGAAACAAAGACGTAACTCTGTGAGATGAATTGACACAAAACAAAGCTGTTTCTTAGAAAACTTCTTTTTGGCTTTTAACTGAGGATATTTCCATTGTCGCCACAGTTTTCAATGTACTCTTAAATATCCTATTGCAGATTCCACAAAAACAGTGTTATCAAACTGCTTCATGAAAAGAACAATGTATCTCTGTAAGATGAATTCACATATCACAAAGCAGTTTATCAAAAATGTTCTTTCTAGTTTTTATCTCAGTATATTTCCTTTTTCACTACGGGCCTCAATGTGCTCCCAAATATCCCTTTGCAGATTCAAAGAAAACAGTGTTAGCAAGCGGCTTCATGAATGGAAAGGTGTAAATCTGTGACATGAATTCAAACATCACAAATAACTTTCTCAGAATGATTCTTTCCAGTTTTTGTCTGAGGTTATCTCCTTTGTCACCATAGGCTTCAATGCAATCCAAAATATCCCTTCTCAGATTCCCCAAAAGCTGATCTATTAAAAGAATTGTGTAACTCTGTGAGATGAACTAGCATATCACAAAACGGTTTCTCAGAAATTTCTTCCTAGCTTTTATATGAGGATAGTTTCTTTGTCACCATAAGCTTCAATGTGCTCCAAAGCATCTCATTGTAGACTCCACATAAACAGTGTTAGCCAA
>NW_022310293.1:0-11168 GCF_002776525.5 Piliocolobus tephrosceles
AGCCACATGACCAAGGCCAGAGAGGATTACCAAGGTACACCTGGCCCAGCTTCCGGCAGCCCCCGACAAGGCCACTACCCTCACTCGAATAGCCTGGTCCATCACCAAGCCCCACCCTCTTTTGCCAGCCCCGCTCCCACAAGGCCCCGCCTCTCGCATGCAAGTCCCGCCCCCAAGGCTCAGCTTGCCTGCAGCCCCGCCCCACTGGCTCCACCCCATCCCCTGCAAGCCCCATCCCCAAGGCCCAGCTCACCTGCATCCCCGCCTACTAGGCTACACTCCTCACCTGCAAAGAGCCACCCCTCACTAAGCTCCTCCCATCACTTGCACAGCCCCGCGCAACATAGCACGCCCTTCCAGGAGCCTCTCTTTTCACCTGCGCAGCCCCGCCCTTCACCAGGCCCCACCCATCTGCATAGACACGCCTCTCGCCACGCCCCACTTCTCCCCTGCCCACTTCCCCCTCCTATCAACTGTCCACATCCTGCTGCTGGCCGCACCCCGCCCCTTTCGGCAAGCCGGCCGCGCCCCTTTTACCCTTGAGTAGGCTTCTCACCTTGCCCGCCTCCTTCGGCATGTCGGCCCCACCCCTCCCGCCCATCTCCCTCTGCACAGCCCTCCCGCCCGTCCCAGAGCAGTGGAGGCCCGCCCTTTTCATCTACAGCCTATCGCAGAGGACGTTGCCATTCGCACTGACCAATAGGAGTGGTGGCCGTCACGGCAAGCCCCGCCCCGCGCCCTAAGTCGGGTTAAGTGGGGTCCCTCGCCAGCCCCGCGCTGATCATACCCCATGTGGCACTGTGGTGCGCAGCGGGGTCTATGTGCGCTGAGGCTGCTGAGTGGCGGGTGAGACGCTGCGGTCGGCGGCTAGAAGTGCTCGGCGTGCTGGCTCACGGCAGAGGAAGGTCCAGGGCGGGCCGGAGACGTAGGGGTCCACGTCCCCGCGCCCAGGCCTGGCAGCTCCCCGCACTGTGGGCGTCCCGCACCCCGAGCCCCTGCCAGGGCCTTCCTTGGGCTACCGCATCCGAGGCTCTGAGGCCGGAGGACCCCGGAGCTCCTGCGCCTCCCGGCGCTGGGGGCCGGGCCTGGCCGTGGCGCTCCAGGCAGGGCCCTCCATTGGCGTGGGCTTTAATGGGGGTAGTAAATGGGGCCGGCAGTTGTGGTTCTTGCTGATGGCTTTGCTCCTAGTTCATTGTTGTTGGAGGCGGAGTCCTTAAGAGACCCGAGGCGCCCACAGCCCGCTCTTAAAGTCGGGCTGTGTTCAGAGAACTGAAGCCTCCTGGAATTTAACTGTTTTGGTTTTTTAATGACTCAATTTATGGGGAAAAAAAAGACGAAGCGGTTTAGTGTTCATGGTAATCCACGAGCCCTTATTTAATGTAACAGTTCAGCGCTGCCGGCCTAGGCCGGGGGAGACACGGGGCGTCCCTGGTGTGAGTTTGGCAGCAGGTTACTGGAAAGTTCCGGGGAGACCCTGGCCTTACCGCTCAGGGGTTTCCTATCATGTCCTTGCTGATAAGTAACTTCTTAAAATGCTTCTCTGTCCCATAATTCTGAAATTTGCTAAATCAGTAAGCAAATGTTGACTATAGCATATCTTCATAATGTTGACAGTGACTGAATAGGTGTTTTTTCCCCTGTATATATCTTTAAAATATTTCGGTGGGATATATTAATGTAGAAAAGCCCGTAAGACATATAGTACAATTTGAGAGAATAATAGTTTTTTTTTTTTTGTTTTTTAAGAGACGGGATCTTGCTCTGTTGCCCAGGCTGGTTTTGAACTCCTGGGCTCAAGTGATCCCCCTCCTCAGCCTCTCACACTGCTGGGCTTACAGGTGTAAGTCATCTCATCCAGGTGAGAATAATTAGAAAATAAGTAGGTTGGGCGCGGTGGCTCACACCGGTAACTGCAGCATGTTGAGAGGCCAAGGCGGGCGGACCACTTGAGGTCAGCAGTTTAAGACCAGCCTGGCCAACATGGTGAAACCCGGTCCCTACTAAAAATACAAAAATTAGCTGGGCGTGGTGGTGAGCACTTGTCGTCCCAGCCACTCAGGAGGCTGAGGCAGGAGAATTGCTTGAACCCAGGAGGTGGAGGTTGCAGCGAGCCAAGATTGCACCACTGCAGTCTAGCCTGGGCAACAGAGCGAGACTCTTGTCTCCTCCAAAAAAAAAAAAAAAAAAAGTGTCCCCATGACCAAGCTGAAGATTTCCCCTAACTGCTCATAACCCTCTCTCTCCCTCTTAGATTATCACTGTCATGACATAGAGAAATGTCCTTGCTTTTTAAAAATATTTTACCATCTCTGTGCATTCTGACAGTATCTTGTTACCTGTTTAAATCATACCTGTTTAGGATAATACTGTATCATGTGTATCTTTTGTTTAACATTATGTGACCCGCATCTTTGTTACATGCATCTTTGTTACAGTTGTAGGCCCTTTTATTGGTAAGTTTTTTTTTTTTTAATTGAATGATTAGTCTGCAGTTTATCCAGTCGCTGTTACACCTCCAGGTGAGTTGAGTTTGGGACTGTCAGAGTTCGTGCTGACAATCTTGTCCGTGAGTGCTGGGGCAGCAGTGTAAGGTGTGGAAGATATAGACCAAGAGGTGAATGGATTTCCACTATTCAGATTTTTTTTTTTTTTTTTTTTGACGCCCAGGCTGGAGTGTAGTGGCGTGATCTCGGCCCACTGCAACCTCCGCTTCCCAGGTTCAACGATTCTCCTGCCTCAGCCTCCCAAGTATCTGGGACTATAGGCACCCACCACCACGCTTGGCTAATTTTTGTATTTTTAGTAGATACTGGGTTTCACCATATTGGCCAGGCTGGTCTGGAACTCTTGACCTCAGGTGATCCACCCACCTCGGCTTCCCAAACTGCTGGCATTACAGGTGTGAGCCACCACGCCCTGCCTCTCAGCTTTCTAAAGAATGCCAAGTATTTTCCAAAGTTGTTCCACTTTGTACTCCCTGTAGCAGTGTATGAGAGCTCCTGGTAATATTAGGCTTTTTAAGTTTTCACCAATTCGGTAGGCATGTAATGGGATTTAACTATAGTGTGAATTTCTTCCAATATTTTGAAGGCTTGTGAGGAAAAGAAGCCCTTTTGTTTGAGAGTTTCTTAAGGGGAATTTAAACCATAATTGTATTATAGTTATTTTTGAACATGTATAAAGAAAAGGTTTCCAACACTGAAGCTTTAGTTAAGATAAAAGGTCATTAAAATGGGAAGGACCTTACCAGAAATTAGTTTTCTGGAATGTGCAAGATTTTGGAAGATGCAGTATTTAATTTTTTTTCTAATTAATCATCTTTATCACATGAGAGTATTTTCACTATGTGGCTGAATAATGTTAACCAGATAATTTTCCTACAGCTCATCTAACTTAGATGACTTTTAATCTAGACATGCACACCACAGAGCGTGGCGATGGAACAGTAACCGGGCTTGTGAGAGGGATCTACAGTATCAACTAGGAGACAAGATCCACGGATTCACTGTAAACCAGGTATGGGTCCTTCTCGGCACCTCCTTATAAATCCACATACATTGCAGGTGTGGCTTCTGGCATATGTACGGGCCCTTCAGGGTGGAGACTAGCCTTGTCCTCATGTCCCAATGCCCTGGCCCAGCTCCTGTTGCATGATGGCTACTCAGCTGAACAGAGCTTGTGAGAGAGATGACCCCCGGTCCCTTCCTGGAATGTCGCGAAGCCTGATTCTTGTCAGATTTGAGAGAGTAACACTTCCAGCTGGGTCTCTGTCATCAGACATGCTAGGGTTTCCGCAGCCAAACCTGATGATTCACTGAGTGTGAGCACGAAGACTCAGTGCCCTGATCTATTCAGTCAGGTTTTGCCATCAAATAGTTTGCTCTAAACTTCTGCAGAATCTTTCAATTTTCTGAGCCTTTTGGGTTTCAAAATTATAAAGAAGAAATTGTGGACTTAGTTGGGTTTCTATTAAAATGGATTCATTTTTTTGTTTTGTTATTTGCTTAAACCTTTTCCTTTTTTTTTTAGCATAGTAACTAAAAATGACAACACTTCACATATTTGGCCAGCTGTTAGCTCTGTGCTATGCTTGATGTTATAGCAAATTTAAAAGACACAACTTAAGTCTAGAAAGACTGATGTGGTTGTGACTGGAGGCACATGGTGGACGCCATGCGGAGGGCCAAGGACAAGGGCAGGAGCTGCTGCTGCTGCTGGGGGGAGAGGGAAGAGCTCCTGGAGAGGGTGGTGTGAGAAAGCAGCTGCCTCTGGGCAGGGCTCCAGCAAGGGAGCCAGGGCAGTGACTAGGGGGTCCCAGGCAAGGTCCAGGCATGGGAGTCCTGACAACAGACTCAGAGCATTTGTGAAATCCTGCAAAGGCCAGGCAAAGACACCTGGGTTTATAGTACTGGTTACTATTACTAAAGGCCTCACCCAGAGTGGTAGATTCTTCTCCTTTATTTTTCAAATTTTATAGAAATGTACTTATTTTTGAGACTGGGACTCACCCTGTCACCCAGGCTGGAGTGCAGTGGCATGATCTTGGCTCACTGCAGCCTCAAACTCCTGGGCTCAAGCGATCCTGTCACCTCAGTCCTCCAAATAACTGGGACAAGGTGCCCCCACGCCTGGCTCATTGTGTGTGTGTGTGTGTGTGTGTAGGTGGAAACTTGCTTTGTTGTCTAGGCTGGTCCCAAACTCCTGGGTTCAAACAATCCTCTTGTCTTGTGTATTAGTCTAATCTCACACTGCTGTGAAGAAATACTCAAGACTGTGTAATTTATAAAGAATGAGCTAAAAAGTAAAGAGGTTTCATTGACTCACAGTTCTGCATGGCTTGGGAGGCCTCAGGAAACTTACAATCGTGGTGGAAGGCACCTCTTCACAGGGTGGCAGGGAAGAGAATGACAAGTGAAGGGGGCAGCCCCTTATAAAACCGTCAGATCTCATGAGAACGTATTCACTGTCACGAGAATAACAAGGGGGAGCCCCCCCTCATGATCAATTACCTCCTATCAGGTCCCTCCCACAACGTGTGGGGATTATGGGAACTACAATTCAAGATGAGATTTGGGTGGGGACGCAGCCAAACCATATCACCTTGGCCTTCCAAAGTGCTGGGATTAAAGGTGTGAGCCACTGTATCCAGCCATAGAAACTTACGATGTCATGTTTCTGGTTTGAGAAATAGCTACCATGAACGCTATTATTATTAAAGCTATGTATTATTAGAAAGCAGACATCTCACTGTATCTGCTGATTTTAAATGCATTGATCATCTGTTACAAAGCACGGTAAGCTTGGAAACAAGTAATTTAACAGCGGTAGATGATGCAGGTCGTAGTGGGCCGCTTATGCATGACTGTTGGATGGCAGGCTCCCTAGATTGGGCTGAGGAGACCTGAGGTCTCACCTCTGCCAGCGACTTGCTGTGTGCACTTGGTCAGGTGACTCATGGCACCTGGACGGAGGGGGTGGCAAGCGGTGTGGTGATCACAGGGACATGGTATGTGATTGAGGGAGAGGGCCGGCTGGCATGACAGGAAGACAAGACAGTTTCTTTCATACCAAGAAGTATGGACACTTACCAGGAGGCTTACCTAAAGTAGGAGAAGACCTTCCACCCTGCTCAGGAGTGGGGAGTCTTTCATCTTTTTGGGGGGCATTTCTATCCTCCCAGCCCCTCCAGCTGTTCTGGAAGCCCCAGCTTTGTGCTTCCAGCTACCATCAAGAATCCATCCCACACTAGGAGAAGCAAAGACTGATCCTGGAGCCTCTCCCCGCTGTCGCCAGCTAGCCCACTCCAGCATTTCCCCTCCCTGCAGGCCCGTTCTGCGTACAACAGGAGATTATATGCACAGAAACAGGAGACACACGGCCCATGTTGGAAGGGGTGCTGTGTTACTGAGGTGCAGTACACAAAAGCAGGAGGCACTCAGCAGACGTTGGAAAGGGTGCCGTGTTACTTAGGTGCAGCACAGTACCATGGGAAGGGCAGACACCAGGGTGAATCCTGGCTCTGTGATTTGGGCAGCTTATGTCATCACCCTGAGCCTCAGGTTTTTCATCTGTAAATGAGGATGAGAATACCTCCCTCACAGAGTATATGTGACATGATTAGAAAATGCCTAGCCAAAAAATAATAAAAAATTAAAAAGAAAATACCTAGCCAGTAATAAGCACTCAAAAAATATATATATACACACATTCTCATCTGCCTTTTTTAAGTTTACTTTCCTTGTTTGTAGGATAAGGGACTTGGACAGGATGGTTCTGTTCTCTCCAGCTCTGAAATACTGGCTTCCCGGCATCATCTGATTTCAGGCAGAAAAGCCAGTTTTCTCAGTGTGTGGAAGATCACCATTTCAAAGGCCATTTTGTCTAAGTTTTACTGGTTGTGTTTTTCTGGTTAACTCAAGTGACATCTGTTCCCGAGCTGTTCCTGACGGCAGTGAAGCTCAGCCACAATGACACAGGAGCCAGGTATTTACACCTGGCCAGAGAAGACATGAATAATCTGTTCAGGTACATGGTGCATTGTAAGAACATGGTCTTGAATGTTTTATTTAAACCAGGGATGTCCAATCTTTTGGCTTCCCTGTGCCACAGTGGAAGAGCAACTGTCTTAGGCCACACATAAAATACACCAACACTAAGGACAGTTGATGAGTTAAAATTATAAATAAAGGACCTCAATGTTTTAAGAAAGTGTAGGGATTGCATTGGGCTGCATTCCAGGTCGTCCTGAGCATGCGGACTGCAGGCTGTGGGTTAGACAAGCTTGATGTAAAGCACTGACTGTACATTACGTGGTTTAAAATACCATCTCACTAGTATTTTTATTGACAGAGCATCTTGAAAAATAAGGAAAAGCTTACACGGACTTACAATCTCATCAAAATACAATTTTATAGTCTGAATCAATGATTTACATTAGAGTTGGGAAACCCTGTGTCAGAGGATTGTGGTGTCAGAATGATGATTTCTAGTAGCCTGAGGTGATGATGCATCTGGGGACTGTGTCCACAGCACTAAGATGAACGTTTTGCATTCTAGTCATTCTCCTTCCCCAGCGTTCCGTTCCATTCCCCTTCCCTGGCCTTCCGTTCCTTGTTCCTCCCCTTCCCTAGCGTGCCGTTCCTTCTTCCCTAGTGTGCAGTTCCCGTGCAGTTCCGCACCACTCCCATGGACAGTACCGGTGTTCCTCACATTCTTCAGCATACCATCCTTTGTGGTTCTCAGAAATATCCGTGCAGAGACCCTTTCTTCAAAATGTTGAACCGGTCCCTCTCCATGTTCATGAACGCCTTCACAGGTAGGACCAGCATCCTGAACGAACACCGCGTTTGGGTTTGCCAGGCACCCACTGGAATTCAGTTAGTTTCTGAGAAGGGATGAGAGGAGTGGGCAATTAATGTTCTAGGATAATTTTTACCCCTCTCTAGTTAAAGGACGTTAGAAATTTCATCCTTTAGGAAAGCCGCATGGTAGCGAGATTATAAAAACTAGTGTTTTAATAAAAGGCAAGTGAACTTTTCCCAGAAAGGTTGAAAACAATTTTCTCTTGGGGATATCGCTACAATGCCAGGCCTCCAGAGTTACCACTAACTTTAATGTTTGACTTTTAGTAAGGCTGACGCTAGTGGAGAGGGTGACAATGAACAGTGCACTCTGTGAAGGAGTTTCATCGAAGAGCAGGTTAAATCCACGCTCTTACAGAATGAGGTTGTCTTTATAGACGTGTGAAGGTCTCTGGAGACACTTGAGAGAGTTCAGATGTTCACTGAAGAAAGCCCTGGTGCCTGTCGAGTGCAGATCCTGAGACGGGATGGGAAAGCCGGCACTTGGGGTGATGAGTTGGGACAGCTGCTGCGGTCGGGGGCCAGAGCATGGAGCCACTGCCCCATCTCAAGAATAACTGCAACTTACTGTCCTAGGACAAAGGGGAAATGAGGCTTGAGATTCAATAATTTTAGTAGAAATCTGTTAAATTTTACAATTTCACTTTTCATTTGTACCCAGCTAGTGATTATACTCTGTATCCATTTTCCACACAAAATCCCAAGGACTTTCAGAATCTCCTCTCGGTGTATTTGGACACCACCTTTTCCCCATGTTTACATGAGCTGGATTTCTGGTATGTCATGAGTGATTAACTAGTTGATGCAGACTTTAGCATTTGAGTCACTGTCAGCTTATAATTATTTGTCCTCAGGCAGGAAGGATGGCGGCTGGAACACGAGAATCCTAGCGACCCCCAGATGCCCTTGGTCTTTAAAGGAGTCGTCTTTAATGAGATGAAGGGAGGGGTTGTAAGTTTTCTTCCTTTTTTATGTTGTGTTCAGCTTACCTTACCCATGTACAGTACCATGATATAGACACATCTGGAAGATGGTTGATTTTTATTTAACATTCTCATTATAGGTGACATGTCCTTGGATTAGCTGGGGTCAGTGCTGTGAGCAGAAGCCAGGGGGCAGCGGGGCCAGGCTGCTGTCTCAGACCGTGTCTCAGACCATGTCTGACGACCCCCGTGTATGATCTGCAGCAGGAGAAACGCTATTTTCATACCACTATCAACACATTGTCTTTTTCACTCATTCTTGCCCAAGTCCATGGTGTACTTTCTAGAGGCTGCGTGGCGAGGTGTGTGACACGCAGCAAGCTGGATACAGAGCAGATGGGGGAGTCCAGCTTCACCTCTGAGCCAGACACTACAGAGGTTTGCAAAAAAGGCAACACAGCATCACTCTAACTAGTCAGTTTTTCACTTTGTTATGAGAGCCATTTGGGACAAAGGACAGTTTCAGTGTCTTTCACTCCACGCCCAAACTACAGATTGTCCTTATAGCTCAGGTATCCTGGGGATACCTGACGGGAATGGCCATTGCTGTTGCTTTCGACAACTCATTCAGGGGTTTGAGGAACTAGCTTTTCTGAAGCTCAGTGAAAAAACACTGAGGTATCCTGGGGATAAATCCATCTCGTTTTCTTTTGGTTTTGGGAGCCCAACCCAAGAATCAAATAACTTTCCTAAGGATTTCCAGGAGAAAACATCTTCCTACCAAAGAAGAACCTTACCATTGGAAAAACACCTCCTCGTAATTTGCAAAAACCCCAGTTTTCTGGGAAGTGATAATCTTGTCATGAGAACCAAAGATAAAGTTGGAGATAATGAGGGAGTGGTTACATAGGAAATATGTGGTCATTACTCTGACCAATTATTAAATCACTTTCTTCATATGACATAATTTTTAACAGCTTCTTAACTAAACCACAGTGCAGGTAAGAGAGTTACAAGATGGCTTCTTCCTTGAGTCACAGTCATCCCCCGCCCACACCAGGGCCTAGCAAGAATGACTTAGGTCACCCTTATTTCCTGGCTACTTGGAGGAGCTGGATTTCCCAGTTTACAAATCTCAGCTTCCTGGGATTCTGCTCTGATAAAATCTAAATTGTATTTTTTTTAAAAAAAAAAAAGTAAGGAATAGGCTGCCTGCGATGGCTCATGCCTGTAATCCCAGCGCTTTAGGAGGCCAAGGAAGGCAGATCATGAGGTCAGGAGATTGAGACCATCCTGGCTAACAGGGTGAAACTCGTCTCTGCTGAAAATACAAAGAAAATTGAGCCAGCCGGGGTGGCATGCGCCTGTAGTCCTAGCTACTTGGGAGGCAAGAGAATTGCTTGAACCCGGGAGTCGGAGGTTGCAGTGAGCTGAGATTGCGGCACTGCACCCCAGCCTGGGTAACAGAGCGAGATTCCGTCTCAAAAAAAAGAATAGATGAACTCTAATGAAATAATCTAGGTCTATCCTTTTACCTCCTCCGTTGTCTGGAGTAATAAAGCTCCCTGCCTCGCCCTCTCTCACAGCACTGAACTGCTTTTCCTGAATTTTCCCACTGATCACTCACTTGTTAATTTTGATGCATACATTGTTTTTGAGAAATAAAGTCAGTTTGCCGACTCCTCCCACTGGTTTGTCAGAAAATGAGCTTACACTGCGCTGATCTTACTCCTGCTGCCAAACCTCCTTCTAGGAGTCTCTCCTTTGATAATGTAGGGATTATGTAGGCATGGGGAGGTGGGATACCAAGGGGGGATTCTGTCAACGGTGCTTTTCCCCCCTCCCCACCCCTGCCAGTTCAAAGTCATCAAGCCGGGGGGTCTCTCTATCTGGACTGTGCAGACCACTGTGTCTTCCGGTAGGGTCAGGGGAGGGCTTGAGATAAATCTGTAGGGCTCAACCACTGGCCCACTGTCCACCTCAGGTGCCCCAAGCGCCATCTCTACTGGACGCTATGTGGATGCATCGGTGACAAAATGGAAAGCCTCTGGTCCTGGCGGAGCTTGTTCCGATCAGGAGAGACCCGAAAGCAAGAAACACAGTGAACAAATGCATGATGCCCAGGGGTGGATGGCCGTAAGCACTGAGGAGAAAAATAACAAGTGGGGTGGGGGGTGTTAAGAGGGTGGAGGATGGAGATGGGCTGCCATTGACAATCGGAGAGCCTGCAGACCTGCCTGAGAGATGTTTCCGAAGGAAAGGGAAGAAGGTGAGGGAGGTTAGCTAAGTGGACATCTGGGAAAGAGCTCAGGCAGCAGAGGGGCGGGGGTGGGGGTGCGCTGGCAGCGTGCTGCATTCCAGGGTCCTCTGCGTGGCTGGGACGGTGTCGGCCCTCCCCTGCACATCCCTCAGGGCCTTCGCAGAAACACCCACACGGGGACCTTCTACATACAGGCAGGACACGCCACCCGTTGCCGTGACCACACTGTCCCTCAGAGGAGCCGCTGGCCATGTGTGTCCCGTCCACATGGAGATGTACTTGAAGATTCTTTACACACTGGGTTTCAAAGACTTAGTATGGAAAACAGTGTAAAATATTAATAACACAATAACTGTTATCAAAATGATGGGCTGAATAGAAAATATAGTTTTTTTAAAATTTTTTTGTTTTTTTTTAGGTAGGGCCTCACTCTGTTGCCCAGCCTGGAGTGAACCGGTGCAGTCACAGCTCACTGCAGCCTCCAACTCCTGGGCTCAGGCAATCCTCCCACCTTAATGTCCCACGGGACTGGGACTGTAGGTGTGCACTGCCACATCCAACTAATTGTTTTGTATTCTTTGTAGAGACTGGGTCTCGCCATGTTGCCCAGGCTGGCCTCAAACT
>NW_022310295.1:0-2293 GCF_002776525.5 Piliocolobus tephrosceles
CGTATTTATAATAGGCATATATTCCCACACGAATAACCCCATTTTTTTTTTTTTTTTATTTTTTTTTTTATTTTTTTTTTTTCTTACTTCTGTACAGCCGAAATGAAATCGGCAAACGAAAATGAAAGAACGGGTACATACGAAACAAAAAACAAAACGAATGAAACTGAAAATGATCAATGGATTGTGGACAAAGAATTTAAACTAGGTAAAAAAGATGAGAGAAATGAAGAGAAATATAAATTAGGGACAGTCATAAAAACTGTAAAGGAAACAAAAAAAGAAGATGAAAAAGAAGAAGATACAGATAAAAATAATGAAAAAAAAAAAATACAAAAAAAAAGAGAAGAAAGAGTCAGTTATTTTAATAGATGGTATAAATTTTAAAGATATAACAAAAGAATGTAAAATCAAACAGGATTCTGATATAATAGGAGTAGTTGCAGATGGTGAGAAACCTATACCAAGCACAGAAGAAGATGAAAAGAATAAAAAAATACAAAATAAATATTTGTTAGATATGGATTATACCAAAGATTTTAATGAACAATCATTACCGAAGCGTAAAGCTAGACACATATCTGATGAAGAATCCGAAAATGAGGCGATGTCACATGAAGAGGAGAAAACAGAAAAACAAAAATTTGTAGAAGATAATAAAGAAAAAGGTAAAAAAAAATGAACATTCCAAACAAATTGATAATGATAAGATAAAAGAAAAAGAAAGTGGAAAAGTATTTGTTCTACAGAGTGAGTTAGAAAAAAAAAAAAAAAAAAAAAAAAAAAAGACGATGATGATGATGGTACAAACGATAACAAAGAGCTTGATACAAAAAAAATGAAAAAAGAGTTAGAAAAAATAAATAAGGATAATAAAAAAATTAAAAAAGTTGACAGTGAAAAGGGAAAGAAATTGTTAGGTTTAAAAAAAAGAAGGAGAAAAAGAGGGATCAGATCAAGGAACAGATGATGAATACATTAAGTGTTTAAAAGAAAATCTAAAATCTGAAGAAATTTTAAGTAATAATGAATTATTAATTATAACAGCGACTGATACGAGTAATGAAATGATGGGTGATGTGTTAGATGATAAAAAAAGTATAGAAGAGATGATAATAACAAATGTGACAAAATGTGTTGAAACTAAAGAAGGGAATAGGTATGACATAGATGGAACAATGTATGAACATGATCAAGATGCCAATAAGAAACTACAGTATGATCAACATAAAAATAAAAACTATTTAGAAAAAGAAAAAAAAGAGTTAGAAGAATTAAAAAAGGTGAAAAAAATGAATTAAACAAGTTAGAAATATATCATGATATTGATAGAAAACTGATAAGTGATGATAACAAAGATAGTAATATAAATGATTTAAAAAAAAAAAACAGAGTTAGACAAAAATAATAACACTTTTGTAATAAAAGATATATCTTTAAGTAAAATTACAATTTTAGAAAATAAAAAACATAATAAAATTGAAGATGAAAATATAGTAAGTTCAAAACTGTCCACACTAGAGAAACTACCTTCTGATGAAGAAGCAGATAAAAATAAGTATACATATGATGAAGAATATGTTAAAATCATGCAAGATAAAGAGAAAACAAAAAAAGATTTTGTTTTTTATATAAATAAAGATATATCAGACAAATTAAAAACATATAAAGATAATTTAAACAATTTTTTACAAAATAAAATAACAAAAGATGATGATAGTGATGAAGAAAAAAAAAAAAAATTATTATACGATGGAGAATATCCAAACAATTTAGAATATACAGATGATGATGATGAAAATGAAGAACCACAAGTTTATGGTATGAGAGAAGAAATTTATGACCAAGATGAGTTTTTAATCAGTGAACTAAAAAATAAGAACAACGAACTTGAAGCATTAACAACGTTAGCTAATAATTTGAACATAATAAATAACTTAAAAATAAAAAAAAAAAAAACAGAAGAAGAAATATCGGGTTTGTTTGACTTGCAAGGAACGATGTATGAAACGAATAAAAATTTGAACAACCTTATAACTAAAAGTGAGATTGCAAAGATGGAAGAAAGGCGTTTTCAAGGGGGACAAAATGACTTATTGAAGAGTGGTGAGAATAAATTGTTGCAGAGTAGTGAGGACAACGATCAGCATGGATTTTTAAGTAACGAACAGGATTACCTTCTCCAAAATGGGCAACATGAATTGTTATATAATGAACAGAACGGACAGAATGGACAGTTATATAATGAACAAAATGGACAGTTATATAAGGAACATAATGGACAGTTATATAA
>NW_022310296.1:0-4600 GCF_002776525.5 Piliocolobus tephrosceles
TCCCATACAATAATAATGGGAGACTTCAACACTCCACTGTCAACATTAGACAGATCAACGAGACAGAAAGTTAACAAGGATATCCAGGAATTGAACTCATCTCTGCACCAAGTGGAGCTAATAGACATCTATAGAACTCTCCACCCCAAGTCAACAGAATATACATTCTTCTCAGCACCACATTGCACTTATTCCAAAATTGACCACACAATTGGAAGTAAAGCACTCCTCAGCAAATGTAAAAGAACAGAAATTATAACAAACTGTCTCTCAGACCACAGTGCAATCAAACTAGAACTCAGGACTAAGAAACTCAATCAAAACCGCTCAACTACATGGAAACTGAACAACCTGCTCCTGAATGACTACTGGGTACATAACGAAATGAAGGCAGAAATAAAGATGTTCCTTGAAACCAATGAGAACAAAGATACAACATACCAGAATCTCTGGGACACATTTAAAGCAGTGGTAGAGGGAAATTTATAGCACTAAATGCCCACAAGAGAAAGCAGGAAAGATCTAAAATTGACACTCTAACATCACAATTAAAAGAACTGGAGAATCAAGAGCAAACACATTCAAAAGCTAGCAGAAGGCAAGAAATAACTAAGATCAGAGCAGAACTGAAGGAGATAGAGACACAAAAAACCCTCCAAAAAATCAATGAATCCAGTAGTTGGTTTTTTGAAAAGATCAACAAAATTGACAGACCGCTAGCAAGACTAATAAAGAAGAAAAGAGAGAAGAATCAAATAGATGCAATAAAAAATGATAAAGGGGATATCACCACCGACCCCACAGAAATACAAACTACCATCAGAGAATACTATAAACACCTCTACGCAAATCAACTAGAAAATCTAGAAGAAGTGGATAATTTCCTGGACACGTACACTTTTCCAAGACTAAACCAGGAAGAAGTTGAATCCCTGAATAGACCAATAGTAGGCTCTGAAATTGAGGCAATAATTAATAGTCTACCAACCAAAAAAAGTTCAGGACCAGATGGATTCACAGCTGAATTCTACCAGAGGTACAAAGAGGAGCTGGTACCATTCCTTCTGAAACTATTCCAATCAATTGAAAAAGAGGGAATCCTCCCTAACTCATTTTATGAGGCCAACATCATCCTGATACCAAAGCCTGGCAGAGACACAACAAAAAAAGAAAATTTTAGACCAATATCCCTGATGAACATCGATGCAAAAATCCTCAATAAAATCCTGGCAAACCGGATTCAGCAGCACATCAAAAAGCTTATCCACCATGATCAAGTGGGCTTCATCCCTGGGATGCAAGGCTGGTTCAACATTCGCAAATCAATAAACGTAATCCAGCATATAAACAGAACCAGAGGAAACCTGCCTGTCTCTGTAGACTGCGCCTCTGGGGACAGGGCTCAGCTAAAGGAGTAGAAGCCTGTGAAACGCGAACGACTCTGTCTGACAGCTTTGAAGAGAGCAGTGGATCTCCCAACACGGAGGTTGAGATCTGAGAAGGGGCAGTCTGCCTGCTGAAGTGGGTCACTGACCCCTGAGTAGCCTAACTGGGAGACATCCCCCACTAGGGGCAGTCTGACACCCCACACCTCACAGGGTGGAGTACACCCCTGAGAGGAAGCTTCCAAAGCAAGAATCAGACAGGTGCACTCGCTCTTCAGCAATATTCTATCTTCTGCAACCTCTGCTGCTGATACCCAGGCAAACAGGGTCTGGAGTGGACCTCAAGCAATCTCCAACAGACATACAGCTGAGGGTCCTGATTATTAGAAGGAAAACTACCAAAGAGGAAAAACACCTATACCAAAACCCCATCAGTACATCACCATCATCAAAGAACAGAGGCAGATAAAACCACAAAGATGGGGAAGAAGCAGGGCAGAAAAGCTGGAAATTCAAAAAATAAGAGCACATCTCCCCCTGCAAAGGAGCGCAGCTCATCGCCAGCAACGGATCAAAGCTGGTCAGAGAATGACTTTGACGACATGAGAGAAGAAGGCTTCAGTCCATCAAACTTCTCAGAGCTAAAGGAGGAATTATGTACCCAGCGCAAAGGAGGAATTATGTACCCAGCGCAAAGAAACTAAAAATCTTGAAAAAAGAGTGGAAGAATTGATAGCTAGAATAATTAATGCAGAGAAGGTCATAAATGAAATGACAGAGATGAAAACCATGACACGAGAAATACGTGATAAATCCACAAGCTTAAGTAACCGACTTGATCAACTGGAAGAAAGAGTATCAGCGATTGAGGATCAAATGAATGAAATGAAGCGAGAAGAGAAACCAAAAGAAAAAAGAAGAAAAAGAAATGAACAAAGCCTGCAAGAAGTATGGGATTATGTCAAAAGACCAAATCTACGTCTGATTGGGGTGCCTGAAAGTGAGGGGGAAAATGGAACCAAATTGGAAAACACTCTACAGGATATCATCCAGGAGAACTTCCCCAACCTAGTAGGGCAGGCCAGCATTCAAATTCAAGAAATGCAGAGAACACCACAAAGATACTTCTCCAGAAGAGCAACTCCAAGACATGTAATTGCCAGATTCACCAAAGTTGAAATGAAGGAAAAAATCTTAAGGGCAGCCAGAGAGAAATGTTGGGTCACCCACAAAGGGAAGCCCATCAGACTAACAGCAGACCTCTCGGCAGAAACTCTACAAACCAGAAGAGAATGGGGGCCAATATTCAACATTCTTAAAGAATTTTAAACCCAGAATTTCATATCCAGCCAAACTAAGTTTCATAAGTGAAGGAGAAATAAAATCCTTTACAGATAAGCAAATGCTTAGAGATTTTGTCACCACGAGGCCTGCCTTACAAGAGACCCTGAAGGAAGTCCTAAACATGGAAAGGAACAACTGGTACCAGCCATTGCAAAAACATGCCAAAATGTAAAGACCATCGAGGCTAGGAAGAAACTGCATCAACTAACGAGCAAAATAACCAGTTAATATCATAATGGCAGGATCAAGTTCACACATAACAATATTGACCTTAAATGTTAATGGACTAAATGCTCCAATTAAAAGACACAGACTGGCAAACTGGATAAAGAGTCAAGACCCATCAGTCTGCTCTCTTCAGGAGACCCATCTCACATGCAGAGACATACATAGGCTCAAAATAAAGGGATGGAGGAAGATCTACCGAGCAAATGGAGAACAAAAAAAAGCAGGGGTTGCAATCCTAGTCTCTGATAAAACAGACTTTAAACCATCAAAGATCAAAAGAGACAAAGAAGGCCATTACATAATGGTAAAGGGATCAATTCAACAGGAAGAGCTAACTATCCTAAATATAAATGCACCCAATACAGGAGCACCCAAATTCATAAAGCAAGTCCTTAGAGACTTACAAAGAGACTTAGATTCCCATACAATAATAATGGGAGACTTCAACACTCCACTGTCAACATTAGACAGATCAACGAGACAGAAAGTTAACAAGGATATCCAGGAATTGAACTCATCTCTGCACCAAGTGGAGCTAATAGACATCTATAGAACTCTCCACCCCAAGTCAACAGAATATACATTCTTCTCAGCACCACATTGCACTTATTCCAAAATTGACCACACAATTGGAAGTAAAGCACTCCTCAGCAAATGTAAAAGAACAGAAATTATAACAAACTGTCTCTCAGACCACAGTGCAATCAAACTAGAACTCAGGACTAAGAAACTCAATCAAAACCGCTCAACTACATGGAAACTGAACAACCTGCTCCTGAATGACTACTGGGTACATAACGAAATGAAGGCAGAAATAAAGATGTTCCTTGAAACCAATGAGAACAAAGATACAACATACCAGAATCTCTGGGACACATTTAAAGCAGTGGTAGAGGGAAATTTATAGCACTAAATGCCCACAAGAGAAAGCAGGAAAGATCTAAAATTGACACTCTAACATCACAATTAAAAGAACTGGAGAATCAAGAGCAAACACATTCAAAAGCTAGCAGAAGGCAAGAAATAACTAAGATCAGAGCAGAACTGAAGGAGATAGAGACACAAAAAACCCTCCAAAAAATCAATGAATCCAGTAGTTGGTTTTTTGAAAAGATCAACAAAATTGACAGACCGCTAGCAAGACTAATAAAGAAGAAAAGAGAGAAGAATCAAATAGATGCAATAAAAAATGATAAAGGGGATATCACCACCGACCCCACAGAAATACAAACTACCATCAGAGAATACTATAAACACCTCTACGCAAATCAACTAGAAAATCTAGAAGAAGTGGATAATTTCCTGGACACGTACACTTTTCCAAGACTAAACCAGGAAGAAGTTGAATCCCTGAATAGACCAATAGTAGGCTCTGAAATTGAGGCAATAATTAATAGTCTACCAACCAAAAAAAGTTCAGGACCAGATGGATTCACAGCTGAATTCTACCAGAGGTACAAAGAGGAGCTGGTACCATTCCTTCTGAAACTATTCCAATCAATTGAAAAAGAGGGAATCCTCCCTAACTCATTTTATGAGGCCAACATCATCCTGATACCAAAGCCTGGCAGAGACACAACAAAAAAAGAAAATTTTAGACCAATATCCCTGATGAACATCGATGCAAAAATCCTCAATAAAAT
>NW_022310297.1:0-4216 GCF_002776525.5 Piliocolobus tephrosceles
TGGTAATCAAAGACTCTCATCCCCATCCCAAGTCCCCAAAAGTCCTAGACAAAGAAGGCTTTATGCCAGAGTTCTAACAAATTTTCAAGGAAAGGAAATTACTATTTTATATATAAATTTTAGAAACAAAGAGGGAAAACTTCCCAACTCATTCAATTTATTTTTATTTTTATAGACTTAGGGGGTACATATACAGTTTTGTTACATTCTTACATTAGATAGTGGTGAAATCTGGGCATGTAGTGTAGAAATCCATCACCTAAATAGCATACATTGTACAGTGAGGTAATTTCTCATCCCTTGCCCCTGCTCCCATCCCCCCACCTTTCTGAGTCTCCAGTGTCTATTTTTCCACTTTCTATGTCCATGTGCACACATTAAAAGCCAGATAAAGATGGCACAAGGAAAGGTAATTATAGGCCTATATTACTTATGAATTGCATTTGAAAATCAAGTAAGGATGATTTAGCTGCTTGGTCTCACTTCTCTCTTTTTCAGTCCCCTGCTTTCTCTCTCTCACTCACTGTCTCTCTCTGTCTATATTAATTAAATATTTAAGGGTTCAGTGACTGGGGATTCTAAACTCTCTGGTTTCTTGTTTGTCACTCTAAAACCCTTGTCTCATTTTCCTGTCTTCAACTGTGTACTCTTTTTTTTCTTTTTGAGACGGAGCCTTGCTCTGTTGCCAGGCTGGAGTGCAGTGGCGCGATCTCAGCTCACTGCAACGTCTGCCTCCTGGGTTCAAGCAATTCTCCTGCCTCAGTCTCATGAATAGCTGGGGTTACAGGTGCCTGCCCCCACGCCCAGCTACCACGCCCAGCTAAATTTTGTATTTTTAGTAGAGACAGGTTTCGCCGTGTTGGTCAGGCTGGTCTTGAACTCTTACCTCGGGTGATCTGCCAACTTTGGCTTCCCAAAGTGCTGGGATTACAGGCATGAGCCACTGCGCCTGGCCTCAACTGTGCATTCTTGAGTCTAAGTAAATACAATATCTGAAACATTTCTCGATTCTCCCACTTCTCTAGGTTTCAGTCACTAGAACTATTTTGTTATTGTTGAAATGCACTGGCATATAATTCTAGAACTTCTTTCTTAGAATTGTATAAACTATAATAGTATTCCAGAACCCAGATTTCTGAAAAAAACAGCAAGAAAACAGTGTTGCAATTTTTGTTGTTGTTGTTAAGATAGGAGAGAATTTTGGAGAAAAACATCTTAGAAAGGCACTACATTTGATTCACTTGTGGATACATATGTTGGACTCCTTCTGCCCATCACGTGTCCTTCTTGATTTATGTGAAAATTACATATTTTTGCTCCTTATAATATAGAGAAAAGCAAAAGTGGAGGACACATTAGAAGATGGGCAAGGTGCAAAGTTTTCTGTAGGGACATTTCTTTTTATGAGAAAACATAAATTTATGTTAAGGAATTTTCGAGTATATGTATTTTGTATGCTTATTTACTGTAGGTTTGCTTTCATTTTAGGATCGTTGAGGTATAATGTACATACAGCACATATTACTATGTCTAATGTACAGTTTAATGAGTTTTAACAAATTTATATTGTCATGTAATAATCACCATGATCAAGTTATAGAACGTTTCTACTTGCTGTGGTTTGGATGTTTGTCCCCCAAAGCATATGTTGAAATTCGATCCCCAGTGTTGGAGGCGGGGCTTAAGGGGAGGTGTTTGGCTCATTGGGGGGATCCCTCACGAATGCCTTGGTGCCATCCTCAAGGTAGTAAGTTCTTGCTCTGTTAGTTCCTGCAAGAGCTGGTTGTTAAAGAGTCTGGCACCTCTCCTCTCTTTTGCTTTTTCTTTCACCATGTGATCTTCACATGCCAGTTCCCCTTTGCCTTCCACCCTGAGTGGGAGCAACCTGAGGCTCTGAGCAGAAGCAGATGCTGGTGCCATTCTTCCTCTATAGCCTGCAGAAATATGAGCCAAATAAACCTTTATAAATCATATCAGTGGTTGACAGGGACTGGGAGAAGCTTGACTGCAAGGCAGCAAGAGAAAACTTTTTGATGCAGTAGCGTCTTAGTCCATTTGTGTTGCTATAAAGGAATACCGTTATAAATTACCCACCACAGGTATTCCTTCATGTCCCTATAGTTTTGCTTTTTTAAGAATTTTAAATAAATGAAATCATAGAGCGTGCCTTTTTGTATGTGTTGGGATTCTTTCTCTGCCATAATGCTCTAAATATTCATCTAAGTTTTTGAATTGATCAGTAGTGAATTCTTTTTATTGGTGAGTAGTAGTCTATTGTATGATGTGCCACAAATTATCATTCACTAGTCTACAGACATTGGAGTCATTCCAGCTGCGGTGTTGCTTAACAGAACCCTGGTCACAGATCTTTGAGTGAGGTGGAATTTGCAGCCTCAGTCTCATACGCACAAAGGGCTTCACATTTAGACCTGTGATGTTATTTTCAAATAAATTATTCACTTAGTTACACTTGGACAGAATTGAAATGAGATGTTTATCCCTAACTTTAAACATGTGATTGGTTGTGGGACCACACTCTGTATCGTATACTATGAAATGACCTTAAAACATAAATTCGGTAAATATGTTATGAACTGCATTTTTGTCATTAATTTATTTACTTTAAACTCTTTGTATATAATCATTTTTGTAACTTGCTTTAGAATTTCTTGATTTTATAATAAATGTCGAGGAGGTAAGTGGCCAGCTCTTGCTTGACTTCTGAGAGCCCCTTCTTTTCCCTTCAGATGAGGATGACGAAGAGGGAGGGGGAATGGATGGAAGGGACAGGCAGTGAATGCTGGAGGTGGTGAGCTGTTAGCATAAGGTGACCTTGAACTCCACAGAAGTGAACTTCCACAGAGTGAACTGTCACAGAAGTGTTCATCACAGCTGCATCTGAAATCAGAGGTGGGTTGAAAGGTTGTGATGCTGGATACGTGAGGCAGCTGCTATCGAATTATTACCTCCAAGGCTTGGAGAGGTTGAGCAGCTTGTCCTAGATCACACAGTAAGTAAGTGATAGAGCAATATTGTGTAGAAATTTTTATATTTTTACTGAGGGTCAAAAACTTTGGATTTAGGTCACTATATGGCCCCTACAAGTCATTTAAGATCTGCAGATCTGTGTCTTTATTTGTAAAAGATGATGTTGGAATCCACAGGATCCTTTGCATGACATGAGTTCATTTTAATGTTAAAAGTAGTAGAATCTAGAAAACTGAATAAGCAGGGAAGATACTTGCTTCTTACTTGAATAAAAAGAACATTTTCACTTCTAGCAGAGTCCAAATGATTTTCTATTTTAAATAGAGAAAGTAGATCTTATCAAGTATTTATAGAAACTGCAGATTGTTCGGACACAATCCAATACCTCATTTGATACTGGCAAGAGGCAAATGACGCCTCAAACCTTCACAAATGCTTAAGCCAATTTTATGAACAAAGGAATATCTCAAAGTGGCTCAAGTTTAAAGAAGGCCATATATTTTTTGAGTGACATAACTTTAGGAGCTACTTGAGAAAAGTGATATGTTTTTCTAAAATCTCCATAATTAAGGTCTAAAGCATACCTCCTTCTAAATGTAAGTTATTTTAGTTGTCAGTGGTGTATCTTGTATTTGTAATAACTACAAAGGGATGATAAATGGGCATGGGAATTGTTGATATTACTCCTTGGTGAGGGCCTATACCCATCATGGGATCCTATACCCATCATGGAGTCCTATGATCTTGTTTTCATTCCCATCTCTTTATTTTGAAAAATTTTAGGCACCAGAAAAATGAAAAGAATTGTGCAGTGAATATTTGTATATCCTCCACCTATATTCAACAGTCGTTAACATTTTGCCATATTTGCTTTATCACTTTCTACATCTAATATTTGGTGGAACCATTTGAAAGTAGGTTGCGGCTATCATAAATCACTCCTATGTGTACCAGCACACACCACTTTAAAAAAAGCAATGTTGTCCTACACATGCACAATATTGTTGTGTGAAATGACAATAGTTCCATAATATTTAATATCCAATCCATATTCAGTTTTCCCCAGTTGTCTCAAAAATGTAATGTATATACTTATTTTAAAAATCACAATTAATAAGGGCTCACACATTGCATTTGGTTGTTATGGATATTTAATCTCTTTATCTAGAATATTTATCCTTTTTTTTTTTTTTTTTTTTTTTTGAGATGGAGTCTTGCTCTGTCTCCC
>NW_022310299.1:0-2320 GCF_002776525.5 Piliocolobus tephrosceles
ATGGTACTAATATTAGGATATAATTGTTAATTTTGATGATTATTTTAAGCACCTGATTATGCACGCTTAGTATTAATTATTCATGTTATATCATTGAAAAATATTATTAGTCCCAAATACTAATCATTATTTTCTTACCTGCATCACTGTGTATTGATTTATGTAACATTCATTGCGGATATCATTATTTGATTATTAATGGTGATATCAATATTAATTACCATTCCAAATCGTTAACATTTTCAGCCAACGTTAATTTTTACGAAGTTTATTGTGATCATTAATATCTATTTTTAGTATTAATATTTCTGATATTTATTGATATTAATAATTAATAGACTTGTTGCTGATATCCACCACGTAGAGCATGATATTACTTTAAACATCACATCACGAAAGGTGTACACCCACCCAGTGATACTGTTTCAAATTTCTGCATGAGAGCGGAGGATGAGACAGGCAATATCCATGCGAGTAGACACACACCTGTATAGTGTAATCGATATTCAAGGGGACGAGTATGATATGACTCCCAATACCGGCGGGGCGTGGCGGCGGATGGGGGCCCCCGATCGCGACCCGCCCCCCGCGATCGGGGTCTGGCAGCCCCCGGGTGGCGGGGCGGGCGGCGGCTGGCGCGCCCCTGATCGCGGGGTGGGGGGCGTGTTCCCCGCCCCCTGGCAGGGTCCGGCAGCCGCCGGGAGGCAGGGCGTGGCCGTGGCTGGAGGGCCCACAGGTAGGTGTACACAGCCTGTGGTATTCGGGGTAATAATATGGTTATTACACATCAATAGTGGATTTTAATAATTGTCAATGGTACTAATATTAGGATACAGTTGTTAATTTTGATGATTATTTTAAGCATCCGATTATGCACGCTTAGTATTAATTATTCATATTAATATCATTGGAAAATATTTTTAGTCCCAAATACTTATCATTATTTTCTTACCAGCATCACTGTGTATAATGCGGATATCATTATTTGATTATTAATGGTGATATCAATATTAATTACCATTCCAAATCGTTAACATTTTCACCCACCAATAAATTTTTACGAAGTTTATTGTGATCATTAACATCGATTATTAATATTAATATTTCTTATATTTATTAATATTAATAATTAATAGACTTGTTGCTGATATCCACCACGTAGAGCATGATATTACTTTAAACATCACGAAAGGTGTACACACACCCAGTGATACTGTTTCAAATTTCTGCGTGACCAGCGGAAGATGAGACAGGCAATATCGATGGGACTAGACTCACACCTGTGGTAATGTAATCAATATTCAGGGGAACAAGTATGATATGACTCCCAATACAGGCAGGGCGTGGCGGCGGCTGGGGGCCCCGGATCCCGGGGGGGCGGGTCCCCTGCCCCCCGGCGATCGGGGTCCGCCAGCTGCCGGGGGGCGGAGCGTGGCGGCGGCTCAGGGCCCACAGGTAGGTGTACACTGCCTGTGCTATTAGGAGTGATAATATGGTTATTACACATCAATCATCGATTTTAATAATTGTGAATGTTACTAATAGTAGGATACAATTTTTAGTTTTGATGATTATTTTAAGCACCTGATTATGCACGCTTAGTATTAATCATTAATATTAATGTTATTTAAATATATTATTAGTCCCTGTTTGGACGAACGGAGGCAGGATGGTTCACTTCCGGGTTCTTCTTCACCACCAATTCTTCCCGTGTGTGCGAGAATGCAGCTGACGCCCGGGAAGGTGAAGATTAATCAGGCATGCACCAGGTGATGTCAATCCGAGGAGACCAAGATTTACCTGGTGGCACCTGCGGAGCCCCCCTCCCCAACATGCCCGTGCCCCGCCTATTGCCCTTCCACTCCTAGAAAAGTCACTCCCAGCAGATGCGCCCGGGGCGGGCTTTCTCAGCCCCCACTCTTGTCGGGACTGTATTAGAAACTCCCCCCAACCCAGCTCCGGTCCCTGAAGCTAGATGACCAAAGAATAAATTTGCAGTTTTGCTTTTAGCCTTGCCTACTCGCTGGTTCTTTTGTGCCCACTCTGGTGGTCTTAGAAAAACAAATCAGTCCCTAATACTAATCATTATTTTCTTACCTGCATCACTTGGTATTGATTTAAGTAACATTCATTGCGGATATCATTATTTGATTATTAATGGTGATATTAATATTAATTACCATTCCAAATCGTTAACATTTTCTCCCACCATAAATTTTTACGAAGTTTATTGTGATCATTAATATCGATTATTAGTATTAATATTTCTAATGTTTATTAATATTAATAATTAATAGACTTGTTGCTGGTATCCACCGTG
>NW_022310300.1:0-3316 GCF_002776525.5 Piliocolobus tephrosceles
CAGGGGAACTGAGACACACAACACCTGGAAAATCGGGTAACTCCCACCCCAATACTGCGCTGTAACACCGGCACACCGGAGATTATATCCCACACCTGGCCGGGAGGGTCCCACGCCCACGGAGCCTTTCTCCTTGCTAACACAGCAGTCTGCGGCAATCTAACCGCAAGGCAGCAGCGAGGCGGGGGAAGGGGCGCCCGCCATCGCTGAGGCTTAAGTAGGTAAATAAAGCCGCTGGGAAGCTCGAACTGGGTGGAGCTCACAGCAGCTCAAGGAAACCTGCCTGTCTCTGTAGATTGCGCCTCTGGGGACAGGGCTCAGCTCAAGCAGCAGAGGCCTGTCCAGACGCGAACAACTCTGTCTGACAGCTTTGAAGAGAGCAGTGGATCTCCCAACACGGAGGTTGAGATCTGAGAAGGGGCAGTCTGCCTGCTCAAGTGGGTCACTGACCCCTGAGTAGCCTAACTGGGAGACATCCCCCACTAGGGGCAGTCTGACACCCCACACCTCACAGGGTGGAGTACACCCCTGAGAGGAAACTTCCAAAGCAAGAATCAGACAGGTGCACTCGCTGTTCAGCAATATTCTATCTTCTGCAACCTCTGCTGCTGATACCCAGGCAAACAGGATCTGGAGTGGACCTCAAGCAATCTCCAACAGACCTATAGCTGAGGGTCCTGACTGTCAGAAGGAAAACTATCAAACAGGAAGGACACCTATATCAAAACCCCATCAGTACGTCACCATCATCAAAGACCAGTGACAGATAAAACCACAAAGATGGGGAAAAAACAGGGCAGAAAAGCTGGAAATTCAAAAAATAAGAGCGCATCTCCTCCTGCAAAGGAGCACAGCCCATCGCCAGCAACGGATCAAAGCTGGTCAGAGAATGATTTTGATGAGATGAGAGAAGAAGGCTTCAGTCCATCAAACCTCTCAGAGCTAAAGGAGGAATTACGTACCCAGCGCAAAGAAACTAAAAATCTTGAAAAAAGAGTGGAAGAATTGACAGCTAGACTAATTAATGGAGAGAAGGTCATAAACGAAATGACAGAGATGAAAACCATGACACAAGAAATACGTGACAAATGCACAAGCTTCAGTAACCGACTCGATCAACTGGAAGAAAGAGTATCAGCGATGGAGGATCAAATGAATGAAATGAAGCGAGAAGAGAAACCAAAAGAAAAAAGAAGAAAAAGAAATGAACAAAGCCTGCAAGAAGTATGGGATTATGTAAAAAGACCAAATCTACGTCTGATTGGGGTGCCTGAAAGTGAGGGGGAAAATGGAACCAAATTGGAAAACACTCTACAGGATATCATCCAGGAGAACTTCCCCAACCTACCAGGGCAGGCCAACATTCAAATTCAGGAAATACAGAGAATGCCACAAAGATACTCCTCCAGAAGAGCAACTCCAAGACACATAATTGCCAGATTCACCAAAGTTGAAATGAAGGAAAAAATCTTAAGGGCAGCCAGAGAGAAAGGTCGGGTTACCCACAAAGGGAAGCCCATCAGACTGACAGCAGATCTCTCGGCAGAAACTCTACAAGCCAGAAGAGAGTGGGGGCCAATATTCCACGTTCTGAAAGAAAAGAATTTTAAACCCAGAATTTCATATCCAGCCAAACTAAGTTTCATAAGTGAAGGAGAAATAAAATTCTTTACAGATAAGCAAATGCTTAGAGATTTTGTCACCACCAGGCCTACCTTACAAGAGACCCTGAAGGAAGCCCTAAACATGCAAAGGAACAACCGGTACCAGCCATTGCAAAAACATGCCAAAATGTAAAGACCATCGAGCCTAGGAAGAAACTGCATCAACTAATGAGCAAAATAACCGGTTAATATCATAATGGCAGGATCAAGTACACACATAACAATATTAACCTTAAATGTAAATGGACTAAATGCTCCAATTAAAAGACACAGACTGGCAAACTGGATAAAGAGTCAAGACCCATCAGTCTGCTGTCTTCAGGAGACCCATCTCACATGCAGAGACATACATAGGCTCAAAATAAAAGGATGGAGGAAGATCTACCAAGCAAATGGAGAACCAAAAAAAGCAGGGGTTGCAATCCTAGTCTCTGATAAAACAGACTTTAAACCATCAAAGATCAAAAGAGACAAAGAAGGCCATTACATAATGGTAAAGGGATCAATCCAACAGGAATAGCTAACTATCCTAAATATATATGCACCCAATACAGGAGCACCCAGATTCATAAAGCAAGTCCTTAGAGACTTACAAAGAGACTTAGACTCCCATACAATAATAATGGGAGACTTCAACACTCCACTGTCAACATTAGACAGATCAACGAGACAGAAAGTTAACAAGGATATCCAGGAATTGAACTCCTCTCTGCACCAAACGGACCTAATAGACATCTATAGAACTCTCCACCCCAAGTCAACAGAATATACATTCTTCTCAGCACCACATCACACTTATTCCAAAATTGACCACATAATTGGAAGTAAAGCACTCCTCAGCAAATGTAAAAGAACAGAAATTATAACAAACTGTCTCTCTGACCACAGTGCAATCAAACTAGAACTCAGGACTAAGAAACTCAATCAAAACCGCTCAACTACATGGAAACTGAACAACCTGCTCCTGAATGACTACTGGGTACATAACGAAATTAAAGCAGAAATAAAGATGTTCTTTGAAACCAATGAGAACAAAGATACAACATACCAGAATCTCTGGGACACATTTAAAGCAGTGTGTAGAGGGAAATTTATAGCACTAAGTGCCCACAAGAGAAAGCAGGAAAGATCTAAAATTGACACTCTAACATCACAATTAAACGAACTAGAGAGGCAAGAGCAAACACATTCCAAAGCTAGCAGAAGGCAAGAAATAACTAAGATCAGAGCAGAACTGAAGGAGATAGAGACACAAAAAACCCTCCAAAAAATCAATGAGTCCAGGAGTTGGTTTTTTGAAAAGATCAACAAAATTGACAGACCGCTAGCAAGGCTAATAAAGAAAAAAAGAGAGAGGAATCAAATAGACGCAATAAAAAATGATAAAGGGGATATCACCACCGACCCCACAGAAATACAAACTACCATCAGAGAATACTATAAACACCTCTACGCAAATCAACTAGAAAATCTAGAAGAAATGGATAATTTCCTGGACACGTACACTCTTCCAAGACTAAACCAGGAAGAAGTTGAATCCCTGAATAGACCAATAGCAGCCTCTGAAATTGAGGCAACAATTAATAGCCTACCCACCAAAAAAAGCCCAGGACCAGATGGATTCACAGCTGAATTCTACCAGAGGTACAAGG
>NW_022310303.1:0-5418 GCF_002776525.5 Piliocolobus tephrosceles
GTTGTCTCTTTTACTGTCCCACCCCTTCATATAATTGAACTCTACTACCATTTCTGTTTATTCCTTCCAGCTTTTTTTTTTTTTTTTTTTAAAGACAGAGTCTCACTTTGTTGCCCAGGCTGGAGTGCAGTGGCGCTATCCTGGCTCACTGCAACCTCCGCCTCCCAAGTTCAAGCGATTCTCCTGTTTCAGCCTCCTGAGTAGCTGGGACTATGGGCACATGCCACCACGCCCGGCTAATTTTTTGCATTTTTAATAAAGACGGGGTTTCACCGTGTTAGCCAGGATGGTCTCGATCTCCTGACCTCGTGATCTGCCCTCCTCCGCCTACCCAAGTGCTGGGATTACAAGCATGAGCCACCGTGCCTGGCCTCCAGCTTCTTTCTTCTATATTTCTTCACCAGAGCAGTCATTCTCTGGGCAAAAGTTGCCAAGATGACCTTCCAGGTATGAATCTCAGTGATGGCCACACAAGGCACAAAAGTAGCACCATGGTTCTTTGCCAAATTAAATGATAGAAATGAAACCTAACTTATCCCTGTCCTTCCTCCTTTCCCTGAAATCGCGAGTGGATATCTGATGGTGCTAAAGCTTTTCTTTTTTTTCCTCAAAAGGCAACTATTTTAATTATGATTGTGGTTGATAGTCATAAAGAACATTTGGGCGCCATGATCTATACACCCCTTGATGTTCTCAGCTCACTGTACAATAACTTTTACTCTTATATTACCTTAGGTACTAGGAGAACACTAAAGAAAAGAATCTAAATTTAAAAAAAAAATTCAGAGAAGGACTGTTAAGGGTGATTATCACTAAGTTATGTTCGGAAAATAAACAAGATCAACCAGGTTAAAAAAAAAATAAAACTAGTAGATACAAATAAAGGAAGCTATATCCTGAGTTCTAGTCTAAGGATTTCAAGTCATTCTTTACCGCACTTTCTTAATTGTCAAAATAACTGTAATATCTACTCAGGCTACCATTTTATAGGCAATAAGCAACTACTTTTTTTTTTATTTTTTTTTATTTTTTATTTTTTATTTATTTTATTTATTTATTAATTGCATTGGGGAGTTATACCTGATATAAATGATGAATTGATGGGTGCTGACGAGTTGATGGGTGCAGCACACCAACATGGCACATGTATACATATGTAACCTGCACGTTATGCACATGTACCCTAGAACTTAAAGTATAATAAAAAAATAAATAAATAAATAAATAAATAAAATAAAAAATAAAATAAAAAATAAAAAAATAAAAAAAAAGCAACTACTTTAAACAATGTGATTTTCTGGAAATTTGCCAGTGATGCTAGTCTATTTTAAAGAAAAATTCTACACAAATTGCCTATACATTAAATACAAATAAAATATTTTGCATATCAGTATATATTATATTGAAGGACTGTAACATTGAGTTCAACTGATAACTCTTCTGCCTGGAGCCTTATAATAGCAGATTTAACCATTTTCTTTTCCTTTAAGAGCACAGAAAAGAGAGTTAAAAATTCAATTTTAACTATAAATAAATAACTTACAGGTGTTTTTTAAAAATAAGATCCGGTAAAATGTTCAGAAAATTTAATTTAATCTCTTAATAAGTGGTCCATGAGGTAGTTACTAGACTACAAAGCTATTTTATGTATCAATCAATCTGACAGATATATTTAACAGTAATCTAGTGTTCACTCAGGTATACATAAGGATTTTCTTTGTAAAATATGTTAACCATTATTAGAAGTTTTAGACATTTAGACTAAAAAATAATTTGGCTACTCTGTAGTATAAGTCATTCATGTACCTTGTGTATGATAAACCTATACTTATATTGCCACATCATTATAATATCAAATCATCATTATCTACCTGGAAAGATAAAAACATATCCTGAATTCTGAGCATTTGATAACAGTCATAATTTCCTAGAAAAAAAAAAAACTGTTAAAAGCAAAATAACAGCTGTTTGTACTCATGTCCTTATAAATCAAAATTCATTTATCTGCTTTGAGTGAGACCATAGGAAAGAACTTGTTTAAAAAACAAGTTGTCTTATACATTGGATTTTAATGTATGCTGTCAATTTTGATGAGGACTTATGAATTAAAAACAGTTTTAAGAGATCAAAAAGAAAAAAATAAACACTAGTTTGAAGTCTTAATCAATACCAATATAATTGCTTATTTCACAACAAATTGCTATGAAAAATTGGCTTGAATTAACCACCTGAAACATTCAATATGAATTAAACTCAAGTAAAAATGTTCAAATTTGTCCTTTATGTCTATAATGTACTTTTTTAATGTTGGGTTCATGATTCTAACATAAAGCACTAGCTGTGAATAAACCATTTATAGATCATGTAGAAATATTCTCATTCACTGTACTCAATTAATTTTCTCCCTTATTATCCAGATTCTCAAGCAGAGAGATTAGTAATCTGACAACATTAATAACATACAAAAGCATAGTTCTTTATTGCACATCTTTTCTAACTAAAAGCAAATATATGTAAAAGTTGTGGAGGCTTTTTTTGCAAAATGATACATAAATTTGTTGGGGTGTTTTCAATTCTAGATACAGAGATAGTTTTGTTCTGTATTTCATCTTTAGAGAAGATAAATACCTATCTTGTCAGAAGAGACATATATTGTGAGCTTTCTCTTTCATCTATAACAAATAATAAAGAAACTAATAATAATATAAAAGGTGACCATAAATAAGTATAATCTGAGAATGTGTTAATATACAGGTATGTGCACATATATAGTACATCCATACCATGTATATATATATTAGACATTTCATGGTAGATATCCTAAAATATTTATTGTAAAGCGGTGGAATTTTGTTGTTTCTTGCCCAGGAATATTTACTTTTGTATGAATGTTTTCATGTTATTAGATGATTGATAACAGCATATTGGGTAGCTATTTTGAATAAGGAATTCATTGTGTTTAAACGTGAGATGATAACTCAGATACAAGGTAGAATGTTGTATTAGTCAGGGTTCTCTTGAGGGACAGAACTAATGGAATATATGCTACATATATAATGTATTATGTATTATATATACTCATATAATATAACAAATATTCATAAATATTCAATAAAATCAAATCTTATTTCACATGATAATAGAGAAAGGACATAAAATGAAGGTATTTTCTTAGTATAAGTGTATATATGCATAAACATGTTAACAAAAGGAGGAAATACTCATAACAGTTACAATCTTCGTTTCCGCAGTTGGTCACATGGTTGTAGCTGGTATTGATGACTACCTTCTTCTACTACTCATTCTGTACTCCCTTTGCCTTCAGCAAGCACCTCAGCAGGTCATGGTTTTTTTATTGGTGGATTCACCCAAACCTTTGTTTATGGTACTAGTAAGAGATGCCCTAAGGGATCTCCTATATTCCAAGTATACTCTTCCTTACCTCTGTTATGGAATAGCAGACTGATTTCATCTCGATAGTCAGGGTCAATCACCCTAGTCAACACTGTAACTCCCTTTTCAACCTGTTGACTTAAAGGTAGGAGGAGCCCACAGTGTCCAGGTGGCAATCTTAACTTCTAGTTTAATGGAATTGTTGTTGTGTCTCTCGGTGGCAGCCTTCCTCTCTCTGGAACTAAGACCTCTAAGCCAGCAGAATGTAATGTTGTAGGAAGAGGAAGCAAAAAATTTGCTAGTGGAGCATTAGAGGTGATGGTGAGTGGTGTCACTTCGACTTCCACCCCTTGATTCCTGGACCCTGAATCCTGACTATGAGAGAAACAGTAGCACATATTGGATGCTGATTCAGAACACACATGGCCTTCTGGAGAACCTTGCCCCAGCCCTGCAAAGTGTTGTCACTTAGCTGGCACTGTAATTGTGACTTCCAAAGGCCATTCCACCTTTCTATCAATCCAGCTGGTTCAGGATGATGAGAAACATGGTAGACCACTGAATTCCATGAGCATAAGCCCACTGCCACACTTCCTTAGCCATAAAGTAAGTGCCTTGGTCAGAGACAATGCTGTGGGAAATACCATGACGGTGGATAAGGCATTCTATGAGTCCATGGATGGTAGTCTTGGCAAAAGCATTGCCATTCTCCAAGATCCATCTGTCTTCTGCAGAGGCCAAATGAGAGAGTTAAATGGAGATGTGATGGGAATCATGACCCCTGTGTCTTTCAAGTCTCTGATTGTGGCATTAATTTCTGCAATCCCTCCAGGGATGCAATATTGTTTTTGACTTACTATTCTTCTAGATAAAGGCAGCTGTAATGGCTACCATTTGGCCTTTCCCACCACAATAACCCTCACCCTACCAGTCGGGGAGCCAACGTGGGGATTCTGCCAGCTGTTAGGTATGTCTATTTCTGGCAATGGGGAAATGAACATAGGATGAGTCCGGGGACCCTCTGGCACCACTGTAAGTCAAACTTGAGCTAAAACTCCATTAATTACCTGACCTCCATAAGCCCCTAAATTAACTGGGGGACCACAATGACGTCTTGGGTCCCCTGGAATCAATGTCAGCTCAGAGCCAGTGTCCAGCAGTCCCTGAAATATCTGATCATTGCCCTTTCCCCAGTGCACAGTTACCATGGTAAAAGGCCAGAGATCTCCTTGGGAAAGGATGGGAGAAAGATTCACTGCATAAATTATCAGTAATGTAGAGAAGTCCTTCCTCAAGGGGACCCAGCCTCCCCTCCATTCAAGGGGTTCTGGGTCTGCACACTGGCTCAAGTCTGGAAATTGATTGAGGGGCTGTGATTCTCTGTTTTTATAATTCAAATTAACCTTTTTTCATTCAACCTAGAAGTTTTTCTGCTTATATAAATTAAATAAGAATGCAATAGGTTTTCAATCAATTTCACTTATAGGAACCCTGTGATTAATTAGCCAATGCCAGAGCTCTACAAGAGTCAGACTATTCTGATTTCTGCTTTTACTCTGCTGTCCATTACGGTAGCTATGCCCACCTTACCTCTCGTGGTTGAGTGCCGCCACTTGGCCCCTGCCACCTTGGGATCCAATTATTCCCATTGTATTTAAATTTTGTAGTTGAGTGACTGTAGTTCCCACTGTGAGATTTGACATATGGAGAAGAGCCATTACAGGGCTCTTCAAAGATGCAGGTGCTGCCCTCACAAATCTATAGCACAAGGCATTGGTCAAGGGTATATTTTTTCTGGACCCTCCCAGTAGGTCTAAAGTGACAAATCCACTCTACTATCCCAATATTCCTAAGCCTTTGGATTCCTTCCCCTATGTTAAACCAGGGGATATCAGGCATTTTCAGCTCACTCACAGTGGACCATGTTTTAATCCATATTTCAACTAACCAAGCAAATAAATTATTAGAACCTTTTTTTTTAACTCCTTGAACTGCACATTAAATGCAGAGTCCCTACTTAGTGGG
>NW_022310304.1:0-1028 GCF_002776525.5 Piliocolobus tephrosceles
TTTTGTTATAATAACATAAACAAGGTATATTTAACTTAACCAACTCCTTTTTTATATTATTTTTAAGCTAAAATGTATAATTAAAAGTAAAAAAATAAAAAAATGTGTAAAATAACTAAAAGTATATATTTTCTTTTTTAATATTATAATATAAATTGCACATATAAAACTTTTCAATATTTTTTTTACTCATCAATTTAAATTCATCAAGTTATATATATTTTTTTTTTTTTTTTTTATAAGAAATATCCACGCATATACTGAATCTTATTTTACTTATGCTATAATGTTTTACATTAAAAAACATAAATTGTAAATTATAAACAAAAAAATTAAAATATAAATTTTCATTTTATTATTTTTTTGTTTATGACAAATAATGATTGCATATAAACAATAGAAATACATCTATAATTTTTAAATGAAAATAAATAAAAAAAATAGTTTGGCAATATTATATTTTGTGTTGTATTGTGACTTATAATAAAAAAAAAAAAAAAAAAATAATTCTTTACATGTCGACACACTCCGAAAAAATTTTATTGCACCATATTATAACATTTTTGCATATAACTTTTCAAATTTTTAAATACTAAAATGTCAAACTGCAAATATAAATTACACTTTTAATTAATAAAACATAATTATTAAATTTATATGCACCCACTATTAATAATAATTTAAGCACCAATGATAATTGAATATTACCAAACCAAAAAATAAATTAAAAAACATAAAATAATAACACATATATATATGCGATTTTTTTGATATTTCAATATAAAATTTATTTGGGTTACGTAATAAACTATGTGCAATTTGTTTTTTGTCGGTGCTAAAATTTATGCACATATATAAATGTACATTACAACCGTCAGCATGCGTATTAATATACCAAAAATATCATAGGAGACAAAAAAAAACATTATTCACAAAAAAACAAATCATTTATCTGCACATATGTAATATATATATTGTATATTTTTTTTTATATTTTTAAAAAAAGTTATTTATATAAAAACAAAAAT
>NW_022310304.1:1038-2236 GCF_002776525.5 Piliocolobus tephrosceles
TAAAAAATAAATATGTATGCATACATATATATATATATATATATATATAATATTGTTTTTATTTTTTTACAAGTTCAATATATTGTAGTTAATGACTATTGTTATAATTGTGTTTGTGGCATAAATTATATTTTTAATATTTTATGGAACATTGGTTATATATTTTTAGTAGTATGTTTATTCTAACATCGTCTACTTTATGTATTTTCGTTTGCTTTGATAAATATGCTAAGTGCTTTTTTATATATATGTTAATATAATATAGTAGAACGTTAAATATTCATTCTCTTAGGTGTGGTTAATAATATCCATTTAAATTTTTTATTTTTGCAGTTTACAAATATATATTTTAATATTCTTTCCAAATCATGGTCCCAATGTTCATTGAAATACTGATTTAGTTGATATATAATTGGTATTAAGTATCTTACCAATTCACGTAATCTATTATCGAGATTATGTCCCATTTTATACATGTTACTTAAATGTGTCAAATTAAGGAAACAATTACTACGCGGTATTTTATATTTTTTATCATCAAGGTGATTTGTTTCAGAGGCCGGCAATTGTTCAGGTTCATAATACCAATACTTGTCCGTATTATTATATTCACAAAATCCTAAATATATGTAAAAAAATAATATACTAAATATTACCAACTTCATTTTTGTAATAATTAAAATGTTACACACTATATTTTGTTATAATAACATAAACAAGGTATATTTAACTTAACCAACTCCTTTTTTATATTATTTTTAAGCTAAAATGTATAATTAAAAGTAAAAAAATAAAAAAATGTGTAAAATAACTAAAAGTATATATTTTCTTTTTTAATATTATAATATAAATTGCACATATAAAACTTTTCAATATTTTTTTTACTCATCAATTTAAATTCATCAAGTTATATATATTTTTTTTTTTTTTTTTTATAAGAAATATCCACGCATATACTGAATCTTATTTTACTTATGCTATAATGTTTTACATTAAAAAACATAAATTGTAAATTATAAACAAAAAAATTAAAATATAAATTTTCATTTTATTATTTTTTTGTTTATGACAAATAATGATTGCATATAAACAATAGAAATACATCTATAATTTTTAAATGAAAATAAATAAAAAAAATAGTTTGGCAATATTATATTTTGTGTTGTATTGTGACTTATAATAAAAAAAAAAAAAAAAA
>NW_022310306.1:0-2320 GCF_002776525.5 Piliocolobus tephrosceles
TCTTCTTTAGGTTTATTATGCTGTTTTTTTCTCAAAAGCCCTCAAAATGCATGCTTAGCCCATTAAATTTTAGCCATTTTAGTATTGAAAGCGATGTTCCCCATTTCTGTGTGGTTACCTGTAATATACCATGAGCGGCACTTCTCGGTGTCTTTACTTATTATTAATTCACTTGTTTGAAGTTCCTTTAACTCTCCTTTCCAGTCCTACGTTTCACTTTGCAAATCATTTTTTATTCATAGCCACGTAAAATATAGTTTATTTTGAAAAGTCTTTCATATAATTTTCACTTACTCTAGGATTATAATTTTCCTGTTTGTCTCTTTCAATAAAACTTTCAGATTTGTCAACACTCATTTAGCAGTAGCTCCTGTTGATAGAATTCCATCTATCTCTTTTGACCTAGTGAGCAAATATAATAATAAATGCTGCTGAAATTCAATCCTGTCTGATCTAACTGTCTGCATATAAATTTCCAGATCCCACAAAGGCATCTCATTGAGGTCACATTCTGTTGTATCCTTATTTTGTGTCTTGAGATGCCTTGGTGGGGCATGGAAATTTATATGTAGGCAGTTTGATCTGACAGGATTGAATTTCAGCAGCATCCATTATTACATCCACTTACTAGATCAAAAAACGTGGATGGAATCTTATCAACAGGAGCTACTGCTAAATGAGTCTCTTTTCTATTTTTCCCTATTATAATCCTAGTGAAGCTGTCAATATTAGGTTCTTGAACCCACAGGACTGATTCTAGGATCTTGTCTGGCCAGGGATATAGCCTTCTAATCTGCAGAACCTTATAGTAATCAGCTACCAACTTACCTGGGGATAAAAGAATTGAAAAAAGAAGGAGAATAAGGAGAAGCAAATGGAGTCTCATGGCTGAAGGGGCAGCATCGATGTGGGTTGAGCCTGGAGTCTCTGGACATCGTGGGTCTGGGCCTTTTTATGATGCTGTCTGAGTCTGTGGTTCTTGGTTAGTAGAGCCTAACGAAAAGAGAATAACTAAATCTCCCACAAGAAACTTCCAGGGACACACAAGTACATAAATGTTGTGATACCTCAATGGATGAGAAAGCAGGTGAATGCCATTTATTTCCAAAAGACTCAGGATGTCTTATTGTCACCTGCTTTCTCTATTATTTTCGACATGCACATGCGATAATCATTGCTCTTACTTTAAGTATAAAGTATCGTTTGCCAGGCAATATAGTAGGAACTGAAGTAAAATTGTTATACAAAAACTGTACATAATTAGTGGATATACTTTGGCAAATTTGCACATATATATTACTTTTGTTACCACAACCAATATCCAGGTCATAATATATCCATCACCTCCAAATGTTTCCTACATCCCTTTATTGTGGTTGTTGTTGTCGTTGTCAGAACCCCTAAGATCAACCCTCTTAACAAATTGTTAAATACAAAATACCTCATGATTAACTATAGGTACTATGTTTTGGAGCCTATCTCTGTAATTGACTCATTTTGCATAGCTTTAACCCTTGAACAAGAAGTCCCCATATTGCTCTTTCCCACTCAATAAAATACCAAACTCTTCTAAGCACATTCTATATAATCCACTTTATGAAGTTTTTCCTAACATTCTTTTGTCTGCTCCCCCTCAGTAAAGGGAACTACTAATACAACAATTACCTATTTTGGATTTTTGTGTCTCTTACATATATTCCTGCATGAACCCATTTAACACTTCATCTCCCATTATCTTAATATGAAGTAAAAAAAAAACTTGAAATGATTTTAAAGATAAAATCACAAAAGGGCTTTGTAAAAGTATGACGTACCACTGCTTATTTGTAAGAATTCAAGTTACATTAGGGGTTTTAAAAAATCTTTTGTTTTTATTTGTTCTTTGCTTGTAAATCTTGTGTCTTGCAGATTGTGGGCACAGTGTCTTTCCCAGCTCTTTGCTTTGGGAAGATAAGTTAGAGTTACACTGAACATCAAAGCCTATCTTGACTAGTAACTTACCTTACAGATGAGGAAATGAGCTGAGGGAAAGGAAGAAACTTGCCCAAGATCACCCAGCGATCAAGTGAGGAAGGTGATGGGGACAGCACTGACGCTTGGAATTCTGAGCCTCATTCTTGCCCCTTCTCTGTTTCCTCCTCTCTTCCCCAGCCTGCTAAAGAAAACTTTGCAGTTCTGCTGCAATGTCTACCTAAGGACATCCTGAGGAGACCCCACTTTTCATTAGACTGCTTTTTTAAGCACTGTCCTGCATTTTCTTCTTCAGTCTTGTCGCATCCCATTTTTGGCTATAAGGAATGCTTCTGCTGTGCTGTTCTAT